>NW_026848376.1:0-202090 GCF_030435595.1 Desarmillaria tabescens | reverse complement strand
GGGCTCATAGGGCTCGAGAGTTACGGACAAACGATACTCAACATTAGAAGACATAGCAAATGTTGACAATGGAGTTAGGGAAAGACACGGAGATGGTGGTGGTTACAGGTCAAGAGTTGAAAACTCACGTGACCAACCAGAAAAAATTCCATGTGGACACACTCGGCCATCGGGATCTGTGTCCTTGAGGGCAAGAATGCTAAAGGGGGGATACTGTAATGAGCATGCCGACGGAAACCTGACTTCCACTCAACCCAACAAGCCACAGCCCGGAAGCCTACGGATTCTGATTCCCACTTTCTATTTCATATTCCATTTCATATTCCTTTTTATATTTCACTTCTCCATTACAATTTATCAATAGCCCGACATCGGTAGCGAACATGTCATCGGACCCCATCAGCTACCGACCGGTAGAATACATCCTCTGACAACCCTAGAATGTAGACCACTCCGAGTAGGAACTAGATCGGACTCCTAACTAGTATATAAGCCTTAGAATTACACTGTAGATACTCAGTTCGAATATCAACTTGGTTCAGCCCAATCTCTCTCTCTCTGACTCTAAGTCACACTCTCGTTCTCCAGTCCACGGAACTCCGATCCGTTGGACTTATCTCTTACCTCGTCTCTGCCACTCCGCGGACTTCTGTCCGTATTCATCTTAGGGCTTCGGCTCAGGGGTGATGTTGCTAATAGCTTTGCCTATGCCCGATGCATCCCATGGCATTCCGCTACGTGCACTTTCTGCCGCAATCCTATTGGCACGATCCTAACAGTAGGTGTGGATACAATAATTGATGGGTTTTCAGTCAAGGAGATCATTCAGAAGTCATGCTGTCTGGTGCACTAAACTGCGACACGTTGAAGAGAGTACTCCCTTAGGCATAGTCCATGATGAGCTTCAAAGTACTACAAGTCGTGAGAAGCATGGCAGACTGGCATGAGCATTCTCATACACCATTGGGTGTTGTGTTCCAAAATCCATGAAAGGCACTCTGAATGATATTTAACTGTGAGCTTATCCAGCAACACACAATATGTATGATGTTTTATGAGCAGGAAGATTGGAGGCAGGACATGTTGTTTTGTATGGTCATCATTCTCCAACAACATGTCCAGTGAGCTGTATTTTGTCGATCATCATGGCATCTGAACTAATAAGCAACATCAGTGATGAGATAGATAACCACATAACCACATCGATAGCTTACCCCGCTATAACACACTCATTCAGATTTGGAACCCCTGTTTCTCCTTCTGTCCCGACAAGCTTTGCTGTCGTCCTCATTTGAGGACTACGAGGAACATGGGATAAAGATCTCAAACACGAGGATTTCTTCTCAATCTTAAAACAAATGTTTGATGTTACTTGACATTGGCCAGAACCGAGAAACGTACAACATACTGAGTCGTCCTACCTTCAAAAGGATCTCCAGTTGCCATGGGATTTAGACCTGTAACCAGTCCCTCCTTACAGGAGGCTGCAGGGTGATCTCATTCCATCATGACACAGTGGTACCATCAGGCATGCCAGCATTCATATGGTGAGGAATAAAGGAACCGTTCTGCCACAACGTGTTGGGAGTGAGAAGTCAAAATTTGCGATCCTGACAGACTCCTTCTATGCTCGGGATACGGGATCAACGATAGGTGCAGATGTCAGACAAGGGACAAGGATTTGACAGAGAAGATTTCAATGTGCAGCTTCTGAAGGCGAAGAAAGGGCATAAGGACCAATTTGCAATAATTAAATATGATATTTTTTTAATGCCCAAGAGAGGGGGGAGAACTGAGGAATAAACCCCCATATCTTGAAGGTAAGCCATGAATTATGGGTCTCGGCAGCTACCTTCTCTCACACCAGAAATGTGTTTCATGGATAGGTGTATGATGGCACCTTTAACCCTAGACTCAATCTTGTTATTAATGCTGTTAAGATAGGTAGCCTCTACCACTTCAATCAACTCTGTGATCCTCTGTTCTGAGATGGAGCACCCCTCAATATGAAGGTTGGGGGTGAGATGTGCAAGCACGCATTGAAGGTCACTGAACCAGGAAGGTGCCCGATTTATCTGCAAGTTAATGGCTTCCTCCAATGCAAGACGCACATAGTGATCTTCCAATAGACCTAAGAGATATCAGAGATAATGAAGGGCAAGGATCAGGTGCCGAAAATACAGTGGGACCACTCCTTCAAAACAGGAGAATACAAGTTAGCAGTGAAGATACACCCGGCAATTTATGGAATCGAACCTGTCTCAGCATGTATGAATGCCAATACGGTTTTGGAGTGCACGCTAAGCAAGTGTCACAGAAACGCACTGGAGACATGTTGAAGTTCTTCTGATACTGCCAAATTGACATTGAGAATGATCTCACATCCCACAATGCATCAGTAAGTTCACATCTGTGTGGTGAGCATGGGAAGCATGGCAGGTATATGAGATTTTGAGCCATGTCATGCCATGCATAGCCATGCACACAAAATATCATTATAGTGATCATGCACCTATACAGTACTGGTATGGTGGAGTGATATTGACATGGATATTTTTTTCTGAATGTTTGGAGTTGGTTCAATCCCTGCAGACACCAGAATTGACTTTGCGTTGGCCCTGGCAGTCAGCAGGAGATCTCACATAATTCGCGATCCCAAAATGGCATGAGGTCCGAGCGCAATCATGTCACATCATTGTATCACATGCATGTTGAACTTCGGTCATGATGGATCCTTTCGCTTGTTATCTTTCTTCCTTCCTTCCCTTGTCCTTGACATGCTGGCCCAGACTTCTATCCTCATTCTGGTATGTATTTTCTTAAACCTTATTCATATCCTACCATTAGAGACCTTCACAGGACCTCATACCACTCTAATATGCTGAGCAATCTCACTCTATTCATACCTCCACAATGACTTCAGTACTGTCAAGGCTATACTCATTCTGTCAAGACCACAAACGTTGGTGTTGGAATTATTGCAGTGGGAGGCTTGCAGTAGGTATAATACTAAATTGTTAGCTACTAGAGCTCCTAATGAGCTCCTTATATACTACACAAAGTATCTAGAATATTCTACCAAAAGTATTAAATATATCTAAGTATCGTGACAAATGAGTAAGCTGAAGCTTCAGGAATCTTCTAGTATGAGCTTGAAGTTGCAAATCCCAACAGTTGGGAGTAACAATGTGCACCATGCGCCAAGGTATTGGGATGGCCTGCAAAAGGGACTTGATGGAACAAGGTGAGTGGTTCATACTGCTGCTGTTCTTGGTGCTCATTTTTTGCTTTGGTAGCATGTGTAATATCTTTCACATCCGAATACGATTCCGGAAGGTGCATCACTGCATTCAGGTGAGTTGTCTTCCCTCTAACAGTGTCTGGCACCTAATATATTTCACAGGTCTGTGTCGAGTGCATAAGATCGATTCAATACCCTGGGTCTGCTGGTAGGATGTTCGTGCTGGATAGCGGAGCTTGAAGAGAGTGGTCACTGGTACCTTGTTACTGTAGTATACTTACAATGTTATGTTGTAGGATATATATTCAATGCTATTCTTTCTATACCAAGCATAAGGAACAGATATGAGTTGGATTTCCGGTGCAGCAGATGCAGGTATAGGTGGTATATGGCATGGATGTGTATTGCGCATGGCAGTGTATAAGGTGCTATACACGGTGTATAAAATTACACAGGTACCTTATACAGCCATGCATGTGTATAGCTGTATAGTTCGCATGGTTTACATGGCACCATGCAAACCATATGGATGTCAACTTACTGATGTGAGGTAAGGGTCAACTTTTGCCATGTACAGCGACATTCCTTCCTTCATGGGGAGGGATCCGACACAATTTTCAATTTGAGAAAAGACAACATCCTTCATGATCCTTGCCTGAGATGCCTTCACCTTATAATGCTTATCATATACATAAGCACATGATGAGTCGAATCGGATTCCGACAAATTTGTATTCTGTTACATAGGATAGGGTATCCCCAGTGACATAAAGCAAGGGAATAGCCTCAGGTGCAAGGGCCAGAGACATCCACAGATGGGATTTCTGCAAGAAGGTCTGATCACATCAAAACGATCAGATGAAGAGCTGTGGACACAAGGTGCACTCCGAGTCAGCTTTGTTGGGATTTGGCAATCCAGCATCATGCCGAAGTTGCTTATTAAGGTAGAAGTCTTAGGAAAAGCATGGAAAGTTCTAGTAAAAGTACATTTAGTATAAAAGTAGGTACTATAGCATAGATCCTCATGCGTTTGCAGAGCTCAGCCAAGCACAATACTATTGGCTTGCTACTGCACATGTGACACTGGGAACGAACCGATACCCCATTTTCCAACAAGCTTTCTTTTATGACATTGCTTAAGCCCAGAAAATCATAGTCCAGCAGAATGTACGCTACCTGTGTGGGAAGACAGACAAGATGATCTCACATCTCATCAACTGCAAACGTGTACCTGCAGATATCAAATCACGAGCCGAAACAGAAAAGAAGAAGCGCAAAAAGAAGCAACCCACATCCGAATCAACGGCATCTCAACCTGTTGAGAGAGAAGAGTGCATTCCACTTTCAAAATTATTCAAGTATGGTCCTTCAGGTGACAACGATGACCTGTTACCCTCTGGACGTCAGGTAAAGGCCCGGCTTGACTTATTCTGGAAGGGTGGAGTGAAGAATTTGGAGAAGGAGATGGAGTTATATGATTTGCTGCAAGTGGGGACTAGTAATTCACCAATTGTAGTCGAATAGAGCCCTAAATAACACCACTATTCACTGAACAAATGAACTTGGTTTGACCCCTCTGACCCCAGTCATGACCAGGGGGTCATAGAGGTCAGAGAAATTCTCGCTGACCTCTCATTTGACTGACCCGGGTCTGACCTGGGGTCATGACAACACTGGGCAGAGCCACTGACCAACCTTTCCAGTCCGTGTTGTACACAAATCCCTGTAGTTACAGGGGAACGAGTTGTACACAAATCCCTGTAACTACAGGGGAGCCATTTGTGTGCACAGGTCAGGGAATGGTACTATACACCCTTGCTGTGGTGAGTCAGCATCTTGTGATGCCTCTTGTGACTGCCTGGTGCATGATTATGTGAGCAGTCGAGCCCACTGTTGCCTTCAACATGCTAGGGTCCTTAGGCAGCTCGTCTCCCTGTTAGGATTGTGCCAATAAGATTGCAGTAGTAAGTGCACATAGCGGAATGCCATGGGATGCGTCGGGCGTAGGTGAAGCTATTAGCAATGTCACCCCTGAGCCGAAGCCCTAAGATGAATACGGACAGAAGTCCGCGGAGTGGCAGAGACGAGGTAAGAGATAAGTCCAATGGATCGGAGTTCCGTGGACTGGAGAACGAGAGTGTGACTTAGAGTCAGAGAGAGAGAGATTGGGCTGAACCAAGTTGATATTCGAACTGAGTATCTACAGTGTAATTCTAAGGCTTATATACTAGTTAGGAGTCCGATCTAGTTCCTACTCGGAGTGGTCTACATTCTAGGGTTGTCAGAGGATGTATTCTACCGGTCGGTAGCTGATGGGGTCCGATGACATGTTCGCTACCGATGTCGGGCTATTGATAAATTGTAATGGAGAAGTGAAATATAAAAAGGAATATGAAATGGAATATGAAATAGAAAGTGGGAATCAGAATCCGTAGGCTTCCGGGCTGTGGCTTGTTGGGTTGAGTGGAAGTCAGGTTTCCGTCGGCATGCTCATTACAGTATCCCCCCTTTAGCATTCTTGCCCTCAAGGACACAGATCCCGATGGCCGAGTGTGTCCACATGGAATTTTTTCTGGTTGGTCACGTGAGTTTTCAACTCTTGACCTGTAACCACCACCATCTCCGTGTCTTTCCCTAACTCCATTGTCAACATTTGCTATGTCTTCTAATGTTGAGTATCGTTTGTCCGTAACTCTCGAGCCCTATGAGCCCGCCCTGACACCTGACAATCTTCGCCTGGAAGAACTAGAAGTTTTCTTCGATGAGCGGGATGCTGTGGAAAAAGTGAGGGAGGATGCTGTGGAGGCCCATGAAGCCTGGAAGGCGCAAAAGCTGAAGGAGGAGAAGAAACAGGCCCAGGAGTTGGAGAGGTGGGAGAAGAAGTTGGCATGGGAGAAGCGGGTTGCCGAAGCCAAGGCAAAAAAGGAGCAGGAGGAGCAGGAGGCCATGGAGAGGAAGCGACAAGAGGAAGAGGTGGAGGCGAAGCGATTGGAAGAAGAGGCAAGGGCTTTGGAGGAGAGGAAAACCGCAGAGAAGTTAGCGGATGAGGCCAAGGCCAAGGCCTTGGCGGCTTGGAAGGCCGTGGAGGCCGAGAAGGAGCAGGCAAAGGAGAAGGAAGGTGGCAATGGGAGTGGGGGGAGCAAGGTTGGTAGTGGGTCCGATGGAGATGACAAGTGGGAGAAGGACCCGAAGGGGAAGGCGCTGAAAAAATTGGTAAAGCAGAGGAAGGATAGGAAGGGTAAGGGTAAGGCAACGGATTCGGAGGCCGCAGGGAATTCAAAGAAGAGGAAGGCCAAGTCCAGTGCAGTGGTATTGAGTGGAGAGGAGGAAGTCACAGGGCCGTTGGGGCGGCCATTGAAGAAGTTGAAAACTGAGCCTGAGATGCAGGCGGATGACGAGGAATATAAGGATAATGGTAAGCCTCCCCGTGGGTTCCGACTATTTTGCTGACTTGGTGCATAGAGCATTGTGGACGTTGTAAGACAGACAACGTAAAATGTTTCATTCGCCGTGGGCGTACTTGTGAACGGTGCAAATTAAAGAAGAACAAGTGTGTGTTTCCACAAAGTGAAGGTTCGGGATCCACGGGTTCCAGTGAGGTCATCGACCTCCTACAAAAACTTTGCAACAAGATGGACAATTTCCAGGAAGGCTTGGAAAGGGTAGAGGGAAAGGTGGATTTCCTTGGAAGCCACGTCGATGACTTGGTCGACGATTTTCATGAGGGTGATGCTCCGGAATGGCCATCGGATTTCGTCAAGGAGGAGTTTAGGGAGGAATGGGTGGCATCTAAGGTCGAGCTCGGAAACCTCAAGAACATGAACTCGGAGGCCCTATGGATCGCAATGCGTATGCGACTTGACAAGGATGTTGCCCAGTTGTGGAATGCTCACGTGATGGGTACCGAAACCCTTGATGCCGCGGATCCCTTCGAGGTCGCCAACATGCAAGTTTGGTATGGCTGCCTTGGGAAAGACGGTCTTTGATTGGCCATCAAACATCGCGACCATTTCTTGGACACAAGGGACCAGTTCTATGCACTCGGAGGCCGTCGGATTGAGTGGGCATTGTGGAAGAGGTATTTGGAGGATGCAGATGAGTTTTTGGTAGAGAATTCCGAAGGGGAATTGGATCCCGAGGAGAAGAAGAGGGATGAGATGTGCCCAGGCGCGGGTGCCATTGGCGTTCCGGCACTGGATGAGCTGGAGCTTCTTGTTATGAGTGATGAGGAGGAGGCAGGAAGTGGAAGAGAAGATAGGGTGGACGAGGATGTGGTGATGGGAGAGTTGGTGCACGTGGAATCCTAGGCGCCCTTCTTGGACTTGTATATATTTTTTGGATGTTGTCTTGTACACGGATTTTGAAAGCATGGGCCTCAATGGGCATAAATATATATATATATATCTTGGCTTGTAGGCTTGAGTGAGTAAGAGGGAGAAGGAAAGCAAGAAATAGGTGCCCGATGGGCTCTGTTCCCAATTAGGAAGGTAATTTGCAATAGTTTTCCAGGATTTGATTTGAAATTCGAGGAGCGGAGACCATAGGGAGCTGATAAGTTATGAGTAGGTCAAGAAGCAATGGGCGAGGGTTTGAGGGAGACTTTGCGGATGGTGACTTTGGATAGCGGTCCTGGTTTGTCTGGGTAACGTTGGTGGAAGTCTTCAATGTATTTGTCCGCGGAGAATTCTGTAGTGGGGATCCAGGCAAACTCTTCATCAGTACCTTCATAACCCAACCATTGGACTTGGTATAGGAGTGGACAGCGGAACCAACGGTCAAGTTTAGAGTTGAGGATTTGAGAGATTTCATACTGTTCTTCACCGTCGACTTCAACTGGAGGTGGAGGAGGTTGGGTACGGTTAGGGATAGTATTGGTCTCCACGGGTTCAAGTTGGGAGACATGGAACACTGGGTGAATGGAGCGGAGGTCCGATGGGAGTTTGAGAGTGAAGGAATGGGATCCTGGCTGAGCAATGATATCGAATGGTCCTAGGAATTTTTCGGCAAATTTCGCAGTAGGGCGAGTAGTTCTGATATGTTTGGAACTGAGGTAGACTTTGTCACCTACTTTGAAGTCAGGAGCCGGGGACCGCCGCTTGTCCGCTTGTAATTTGTAACGGGACTGAGCATAAGTGATTTCATCTCGAAGGAATTGGTGGAGTTCGTCGAGGTTAATGATGAAGTCACAGGCCCGAGCGGAGGCGATGTCGCGTTCAGGATGTATGGTGATATTGGGATGATAGCCTTTGTTAGCAAAGAATGGAGAGATTCCGGTGGAAGCATTGGGAGCATTGTTGTAAGCAAACTCGGCAATGGGTAGTAAGGTATTCCAATTGTCTTGTTGATAGGAGCAGTAGATGCGGATGTACTGTTCCAGAGTTTGGTTAGCGCGTTCAGTTTGTCCGTCGGCCTCTGGGTGATATCCGGAAGTGAACTGAAGCTCCATATCCAAGGCTTTGGCAAGAGCGCGAGTGAACTGGGAGACAAATTCAGAGCCGTGGTCAGAGGTTATATGATTGGGGACGCCATGTTTAGCAAACACATGGTTAACAAATAACTGAGCGAGCTCTTCAGAGTTGATGGTATCGTGGGTAGGAATGAAAATTGCTTGCTTACTTGCGCGGTTGACCACTACAAGGATAGCAGTGAATCCGTTGGAATCCAGTAATTGTTCGATGAAGTCCATGGAGATGGAATCCCATGGGCGTTCTGGGACCGGCAATGGTTTGAGTAAGCCAAAAGGACAGTATCTAGGTGTTTTGTTATGTCCACAGGTAGTGCAAGATTTAACGTAGTGGCAAACGTATTCACGCATCTGTGGCCAGGTGTAATTCTGTCGGACAAGTTCGAGAGTCCGATTTTGACCAAAATGACCTGCCAAGATGTGGTCGTGATTGTTTTGGAGAACGCGAAGACGGAGATCATCGGAGTCTGGGACATAAATGTGATTGTCAAGATGTAGTAGTCCTGATTCATCCATGGACCACCGAGAGGAGTTGGAAGGGGAAGATGCGAGTCGGAAGCCTTCAGTGGCAGCGGAATCCAACGGCTGTGCATTCTTGATATCAGAGTGGAGCTTGTCGATGTCCATGATAGCACTAGTGCATAAGACAGGACCTTCAAGGAATGTAGCGTGGAGTGAAGCAGAGAGTTGTTCTTGAGTGAAAACGGGTCGGAAATTGTGAGGGTTGACTTGAGCATATTGACTATCCCCCTCTTTAGGGTAGACGTCCCATCATCTAGTGAGGGCATCCAGTTTCCCACCAAGTTTACCCGGTCAGAACCGAATAACAAGGTTGAATTGGGAGAGGAATTCGGACCAGCGTACTTGACGTCGAGTAAGAACCTTGGTAGTAGAGAAGTACTCAAGGTTCTTGTGATCTGTAACGACATCAATGGCTTCCACGGAGCCTTCAAGGTAGTGGCACCAGTATTTGAAAGCTTCGAAGATGGCTAGAAGCTCTTTATCGTGCATATCGTAGTTGAGTTCGGCACCGTGGAGACTCCGGGACAAGAAGGAGATGGGATGGATCTCACCATCCTCAAGGTAAATGGATAGGATGGCGGCAATAGCGTAGTCGGATGCATCGGTTTCCACAACCAGTTGATGGTCGGGAAGCCAGTGGGTAAGGATAGGAGCATGAGTAAAAGCTTGCTTCAACTCATTGAAAGCGGATAGGCATTGTTCGTCAAATTTCCACGGAGTTCCTTTGTGAGTGAGTCGTGTTAAGGGCAGGACGATCTCACTGTACTCATGAATAAAACGGCGGTAGAAATTAGCAAAGCCGAGGAAGGATTGGATATCCTTGACCTTGCATGGAACTGGCCAGTCAGTAATAGCTTTGACCTTGTCTTCAGACATGCGTAAGCCTTCAGGCGAGAGAATGTAACCAAGATATTTGATGGAGTCCCAATGGAATTCACATTTGGAACCCTTGCAGTAGAGGCCATTAGCCCTGAGTCTGCGAAGGACTTCGCATACGTGTTTTCGGTGATCCTTGGGATTGTCGGAGTAGATAAGGATGTCATCAAGGTATACGACGACAGATACATCGAGCATATCGGAAAAGATGTCATTGACGAAGCGTTGGAAAGCCATGGGAGCGTTGGTGAGTCCAAATGGCATGACACGCCATTCAAAGGAGCCGTAGCGAGTCCGAAAAGCAGTTTTCCATTCATCACCCTCGGCTATGCAGACGAGATGATAGGCATGACGAAGGTCTAGCTTGGTGTAGAGACGAGCAGAATGCGTGGAATCGAGGAGGTCGGAAATGAGGGGCAAAGGGTAACGGTCTTTTTTAGAGATTTTATTAAGTCCACGATAATCTACACAGAGTCTAAGTTCACCGGTTTTCTTCTTGACAAACAGTACCAGAGCTCCATGTGGAGAGCGGGAAGGAGTGATGAAACCATTATGGACATTATTGTCAATAAACTTGTGTAAGGCCTTTAGTTTGGATTCAGAAAGGGAATAGATGGGTCCAAGTGGAGGGGTGGAGCCTTCCTCAATATTGATCTTGAGGTCATAAGGGCGATGCTCAGGGAGCTTTTCAGAAAGGGAATCACTGAATACATCAGCAAATTCATGGTACTCCGGTGGGACATCAGATAAGTTAGCGGGGGCTGTGGAGGTCGCCTTGCCATTAACACTAGGCATAGAAGGCTGCAATGTGAACTGCTGAGCCCCTTCTTCTGCACAAGCTCGGACAAAAGTGGCAGCCGATATAATAGATATCTTGGGGGTGGCTGAAGCACCAAAGGAAGGAATGGTAGGGTAGGAATAGATAGGTTCATAAGGCGGCAGAGCCCGTCGGGATCTCGATTTTGGGGTGGAAGATGATGATTGGGATGGTTGGATTGGACTGGAAGAGTCCGAGCGGACTGGCACATGTGTGTCAGCAGCTGCGGAAGCACTTGAAGAAGAAACAACTGATAATGGTGAACAGAAAGTGATACTGTGCTTTACCCAGTTAATCAACAGATTGTAGCGGGAGAGCCAGTTGTATCCCAGAATGACGTTACAAGATGAATCTAGATGAGTGATATAGAAGTCAATAGGAAGGATGTCTCCAGAAGGGAAATGGATTGGAAGGGAAATGGATTGGGAGATGTGAGATCCGACGGAGCTGTCGAGAAGCCGAAGTTGGACAGGTGGGATAGATTTGGTAAGGAGATTGTGATCCTCAACATACTTCGAATCAACAAAGCAGTGGCTAGAGCCAGAATCAACGAGTGCAAGAAAACGAAGGATAGTAGAAATGGGTGAACCATCGGACTCTGATCCAGAGCCGACTTCAGATGAGAGAGAGACAGTTAGGGAATGATTGGAAAGAGCAGCAGCATTGAGGGTTATGATCTCCAGTGCACCGTGACAGTCAACACAACCCTGTCCTAGTGCGGAGGATACAGGGTTGCTCTCTAGTTTTCCGATTCCGACGGAACCGTTTCAATAGAGGCAGTGGACTCGGGAGTAGGGGCAGGAGTAGCTGCAGCTGCATGACCCCGAGCAGTGGCCACAGCTTTGCGCTTGTTGCAATCTTCGGTCTTGTGCTTACCTCCACAGAACATGCAGAGGTTATTCTTCCGACGGTGGTCTTTTTCTTCTTGAGTAAGACAGCCATCTTTGCCTAGCTTGTCAGCATAGGGCTTAGGGTTGGAAGAGGAAGAGTTGTTGGGGGAAGATGAAGATGATCCCGTGGAGCCTGAGTGGGAGGACTTTTGGCTCACAGAGTTGGAGTTGGGGGATGAAGAGTTAGAACCCTTCGCCTTGTTGCTGTTGCTGGAAGAGGAAGATGGGTTACTGTGATTTTCTTGGGAGATTTCGGCTTTCCAAGTCCAGTAGCGAGCGTCGAGCTCTTGAGCAAGATTCCACATATCACGGAGATTATCGGGTTTCCCGTGGTGGGCCATATCATCCTTGATGCGAGAGCAAAGGCCACGGTAGAAGGCATGACGAAGAGAGTTGTCACCGTAACCAATAATGGCAGCATACTGATTGAATTTGACAATATACTTCATGATGCGGTCTCCGTCGCACATCCGAAGATTTTCAAGCTCATCTTCGGCATCACCGACAGCGTCAAAGGGGCCGAAGTTGGTGCGGAGTTCTGAAAGGAAAGCAGTATAGGAATATGCCCAAGCAGGGGGGTTGCGGTGATTAGGGTGGAGGATATCCAGTTCGAACCAGTCAAGGGCGACACCGGAAAGGAAGGAGATAGCATAGTTGACTTTTGCCATATCCGATCAGAAGGCGTCGGGACGGTCGTTGAAGTTCAACTGGAGGGAGACGATGAAGGCCTTAAGTTTTCGGGAGTCCGAACCATCAAAGGTATCTGGTTCCTTGACCTTGGTGCGTACCGCACGTTGTCGATTGCCATTGACAGCATCAGAGACGCCGCGGAGGACACTCATGAGTTGAATGAGGATCTGGGCGTCATTATTGGGAGGATTAGGGTTGTTACCAGGATTGTTGTTAGGTTCTCCTCCAGGACCACCAGGACCACCAGGACCTCCGGGGCCACCAGGATTGGGTGGGCCACCGCCAGGATTTCCTGATGGGTTTCCGTGGCCATTCATTGGCATGTGAGGGGGGAATTCCCCGTCTTCTGAACCTTGGTCATCGTCGTCATCACAACCTGGGATGTCATCGAACAGAGAGGTAGTTGGGTTCTGAGGGGGGTCACTTCAATACTCGCCCCAGCCATTGGATTCTGATCGCTGGGCTAGGAAGGGGTTAGGTGATCGGTTGGCATCTGATTGGCGAGCAGTGAAGCCACTGTGAAGGTAGGTTTCCCTATGGGATTGTTGGCAAGGGGCGGAATCCGATCCGAAGAGAAGGGGACCCTCTTTTGAAGCAGAGGCAGGGATATCGTCCATGGTGTAGGTTCGGTTGTTGACCGTGGAGTTGCGGCTGGTTTCTGGAGGAACAGTAAAAGTAGAAGACATGGTTAGGAAGAAATTTCGACTCAAGGGTTTGAGTTTGAATATACTGTTAGGATCGTGCCAATAAGATTGCGGTAGTAAGTGCACATAGCAGAATGCCGCAGGATGCATTGGGTGTAGGCGAAGCTATTAGCAACATCACCCCTGAGCCAAAGCCCTAAGATGGATATGGACAGAAGTCCACGGAGTGGCAGAGACGAGGTAAGAGATAAGTCCAACGGATTGGAGTTCCGTGGACTGGAGAACGAGAGTTAGACTTAGAGTCAGAGAGAGAGAGATTGGGCTGAACCAAGTTGATATTTGAACTGAGTATCTACAGTGTAATTCTAAGGCTTATATACTAGTTAGGAGTCCGATCTAGTTCCTACTCAGAGTGGTCTACATTCTAGGGTTGTCAGAGGATGTATTCTACCGGTCGGTAGCTGATGGGGTCCAATGACATGTTCGCTACCGATGTCAGGCTATTGATAAATTAATATGGAGAAGTGAAATATAAAAAGGAATATGAAATGGAATATGAAATAGAAAGTGGGAATCGGAATCCGTAGGTTTCCGGGCTGTGGTTTGTTGGGTTGAGTGGAAGTCGGGTTTCCATCGGCATGCTCGTTACACTCCCCCTCCATCCCTTGGCCACCATTTTTCATGACTGTGCTTCATGCTAAAGGCCTTCCTCCTCACGCCATTTCTGTTACCTCCCTGACTGCCACCACCATCGTCGTCCTGCGTATTGAGGGAAAGAAGCGGAAAAAGCAGTGGCACAGCCACTTGATCACTCTGCGGTTTCACAGACCGGAGCGATTGAGCGAGTGGAATGAATACCGGGGATGCATCCTCTGCTCCATTCCTGCATCCCGAAGGCCCGAGAATCATCGGAATGTAATGATATTGTATTATACAGTATAGTTCTATACTTTCCTATATATTAAATACATCCCAGCCTTGATTAATATTCATTTTACGGTTGAAAAACCGCATTTTGGTTCATTTGCTCACATATATTCATTGTATGCTGTTCTATACACCGTAGAAAAGAATACGATGGGCTGCATATGAAAGATTATGTAGTATACTATCCAAACAAAGTGTCTGATCCACAGTGATCTTCTCATAGAAACATCGTCACTCACTTCATTGCTTAGAAGAACTGTTAGAAATTCACCCTCAGTGCACTTTTGTCTGACCAAAATAAAATTGTATCATGGTGTCAGGGCAGGTACATTTTCAGATATATACTACTCAGAATAGATGAAATCCATAGTTTTATTGACTCTGCATTCTCATTTGAACATGTACTATGGGATAAAGGATGCAGAGTACTTGCATTTGACACCATAATTCATATTTATCTATGAATCAGCTAGAATGTATGGATAACTAAGCTATACATGATATACAAATGCCAATAGACATCAATATATTTGATTTTAGAGGGATGGAAGAACTTCATGGCTGTACAATTGCGATCCATTGCTTGCTGCAGTCAGTTTAGGGGTTATCCAGCAAATTCCGGAAATCCACTCGAAACGTTCTTTTTTCACTAGTTCATACATGCATTAAATAAATGGACAATACAGCCTCAATACAAAAGGGGAAAAATAGAGCGCGAAGCGGGCAACGACGAGCGGGAGGGGCGGAGCGTAGGGTGTAGCAAAGCGTGAGAAATCTAAGCGTGACAACTCTGGTGTGGCTGTGCACGAGCTGAGCGCTTGTGCTACAAGCCATTCCCTGAGCTGTGTACAAATCCTGCTCCCTGTAGTTACAGGGATTTGTGTACAAGCCCGTTCCCTGATGCTACAGGGAATTTGTGCACAAAATGGACGGTATAGCCTCCGCTGACGAGCCTTCTTTTTGGATGGGCGACGCTGGGATCGACCAGAACAGCGTGGTGGGATTCAACACTGGGAGCCCGGGAGACTGCCTTATTCTCTTGATGACACGCCGGTACGAAGAGACGACCCCTCGTATAGTGTCGATAGCAACTCGGAGAAGCGAGAACAACGATACCATCTCGGAGTATTGGGTCAATAGATGGATAACATCTATCTAGGCCTGATTTTCACTGGGAAAGATTCCTGCGCCCACATCAGGCCACAAGTACGGCTTGCCGATGATCATCGTCAGGATCAGGAGGAGCCGGTCCATCGGAGAAGCGCGAAATTTTCATTCCAAATCCAGTCATCACCACCTGCCCACGTATAATCCTAACGCCGTGCCAACAAACACGAGCAGTAGGTGTAGGCGACCTGAAAACCCAGCAAAACACCGGACATACTTGCTTACGCCTTCCGAGGAGCGAAATCCTACCTCTCAATTTTCGAACCGGCGAATCATTCGATCCGCTGCCAAGGGTCGACTACGCTTTCTATATGCATCCGCAAGTCTACGTACCCATCACGGTGAAGACAGTCGGTTCCCGCAGCTCGTTACCAATCTCCACGGACTGAGGTCTGCGAGAACCTATTTCTTGTTCTCTCCACTCCACACTAATAACAATATCCTTCCCAGACCTTTCTCACTCTCAGTGGACCAAGAATTACGAAATTTGGACCACCCCACTCAAAGCTAGTTAATGGCCGGAGCATCTGCAGCAAAAGTAGTATGTGTTTCCTTCCTACCACGTGCGTTTTACCGTCCTCATTGAACACTATTAGTACGATACTTCGCTTTGATGCAGAGCTCTCGTTACAAGTGACCATGGAGGAGAATCTATACGTGCACTTGCTCTATTCCCTCGACTTATCTGCGCAGTTCCTAGCGAACATTAGCTCCCTCTCACTACTTAGCCATGGATCCGCTCAATCACATAATAACAATTCATCCATTCCCTGTTCATTGTTCAAGGGTGATAAACGGCACACACATCAAACGCAGCCTGTCATATCCCTGTGTTATCTCTGTACGTTTTTAGGAACTGGAGCTGGGTATAGATGCGCTAGAGTTCCCGCTATGAATATCAACATCACCTCTTTCACACCTGCATACCATTCTCCGATGGTAGGGATGCCGTATTTGATAATGCCTGAAAGGAACAATGAACAAATGCGGGCTATATCATGATAATGATATACGACACTCACCTGGAGGTTTGAAGCCGGCAGTGAACTTAGTTCCTGTTCACCATCATCTCCTCCCTCCGCGGCAGCAACCTCGCCTTGGCCAATTCTGCTTTCTTTGATTGCCAGGCGTCTCTCCAAAATGTCCCATAGAGCAGAAACCATGACATATATTCCCGCCATTCCTATGTGGGCAAACAGAACAATACGGAGGACGTTGAACGTAGCGGAATTGCTCTCAGAGAGGAGGCTCTGGACAGCCAACAGACCTAGCGTAATGGCGATCGTGACAGCAAAGATGAGGGCAAGGAGTATCATTCGTGAACTTGACCTAGAGATGGCAGAACGCAGTAGGGTAGACACCTGAGTAGACGTAGAGTGGGATGGCTTGAACATCCGGTCCGATGTATCAGTAAACTGGGCTTAGTTTAGTACAAAGGCATAAAAAACATGCTATAACATCAAAAAGACTGTTTTCAACTGTATTGAGGAATGCCAGGTAAGGTGAGGAATAAGGGAGAGCAACGGTCGCACCTGACAGGAGGTCACAGGAAGGAATGCATGCGTTAGGACAAAAAACGCGGTCAAAACAGAAAGCATTATGTAACGCATGTGACTGTGACAGGTGCGTTCAGGTGCCTCAGATGCATTCAAGCTTGGTTCAAGCCCACATTGTGTTCTTCGGTACTTTGGGATTAGCAAAGAGCATTTCAGACCTTTTCATGCTGCTGGGGTACTCATAAAATTGCTTGTTTCAGCAGAAATAGGAATTATGATATTGAACAATGATCTGAGGCATTCGCTGGATAATACAAGTCAAAAGCAGTCGTATTCGGACCTTTGAAATGCTCACAATTGAAAGATATATCTAGAAGGAGCACAAATAAATTGTATACCTGCCCCGAGATCATAAGCATATGAATGAAAAACAATGATAGCGAGAACATACAAATCATAAGTGGCGTATTGCTCCAATCCTATGTAGTTCTTCCATCCTCGAATAGCACAGGTATTGAAGAAACTCTGGATACAAAAGATGTCAGCTATTATCAGAAAAGAATGAATTAAATAATACCTGCTAGTGCGCGACGATTGTTAGGAAGACGTCGAGTGCACGGATGACGTACTTGGACCTCTCGAAATGTTCATTTTGGAGGTCCAAGTACGTCATAATTGTGCGTCTAGGGATGAAAAAGTGTGTCTTTACAGAGGAGCATGGTTCGTTAATGGACCTAGACACATGCAGGTTGAGCAGAAAAATAGCATGTACACGTTTAAACTCACTTTCACTTGCTAATCCACCACTACTATCACCATTCTTCGTCCTTGAGTGAACAGAGGTCGTCTCGTAAACGTGTCTGATTTGCAGAATCCGAAGCTGTAAACCTGATCCCAGCAATGGCGTGTCCGACAATACTGTTATATGCCATCGCCGTGAAGAGGAACATCGTTTTCAACCCTGGAGGGAGGGGGTAGGATTCGATGAGCAGCTCCCGTATGTCGAGGATAAGCTGTGAACTATAGGTCTCCTAGACATGGTTGTGAGAATACATTCCAAAATGCACTGGGTCCTCTGACCTTGATGCCTCCTGGTGACGATATTTCCAGACTCGTAACATGTTGATATGGAGCCCCCCCCCCCCCCCCTCCTCCACTCGTTTACACGCGACGTAGGCTCGAGCCGAATATCGTTCTTGACACGAAGAAGGGTAAGTTCTTGAATCTCGAGTGAGCTGGCTCTCGTCGTTCGTCATGGCATCTGAGCTAATAAGCATCATCAGCAACGAGATAGATAACTACATCAATGGTGGATCGCTTACCCCGTCATAACATACATGTTCAGGTTCGGAGCCGCACTAAACCGTTTCCCTTTTCCATCCCGATATATGCCTGTAAACCTTGTTATCGTGTTCATTCGAGGAATGCGTGGAAAGTGGGAATGTAGCAACACGCCGGTGCATCAAACATGAGAGATCCCTTCCCAAATCGGATACCAGATCTATCCTAAAACAAATGCTTGATGTTAACGTTGGCCAGAACTGAGAAACACACGACATACCAGGTCATTCTACCTTCAGAAGGACATCCAGCGTGTGAGAGGTCGCCGAGGGATCCAAACTTGTCCTTACAATGTTGTAGGAGACTGCGAGGTGATCTCATCTAGGTGCTGGGTTGGGGACAGGGACGAGTATGCATGGTGGAGGCATTGCGTCCTCCGGGAAGTGTACGATTATGCAAACATCCTTCTTTGGTCCTACTTGAAGTCCGGGCTTGGCTATCGGTCCCGAACCGATAGTATATACCCGAAGCTGTTGAGTGAAGCGTTTTAATTGCCTCAAAGCTTTGATGATAACGTCAACATCTTTGCGATATACTTCAGGTATAGAGAATGGTGGACCCCGTTTAACAAGGGCCTGCATTCGGTTCCATAAAAGTTCCCCGTATTCGCGCTTAAGTTGGTCCTGTACGGAACGTTCTCCAGAAACACCACCTTGAGTCTGAAGTATTCTGTAAACATGGAGCAGAGCTCCTTCCGCGCAGGACCAGACGTGGTGAAGAGCATATTCCGCATATGAATAAATGCGACAGCACCAGGGACCTCGTCGAGCTTGATACCGAAGACATCGTCCGTACCAGGTTTTGTTTCGACAACGTAGTCGTGCTTTGTGCTGAGTTCGAGGTACTCGATGAGTCGAACAACATATGGTGACTGACTGTCGATGCCCAGGTGAACATGTCGGGATGTCAGGTCTTTTGGTGTTGCTTTCGCTATCTCCGATGTGAACGTTCTTAAATGCGGAAGAAATATCTATCAAAATGGATGAATACTAGCTGTGGATAAAACGGCTCATCATACCCAGAGGCTTGCCGCACTCTTTCTTATGCTGCTTCCAATCCGCCACTTGACAGTCACGACTGCAATACCGAATCTCGCGTCCGATGGATTTGGACCGAGAACAGACTGTCATTTTACCGTCCTTCTCTTTGTCTTCGACCTTGAGACAGTACTGACAACGGAGCTTCATCTCTTTGGACGTTTAACCTCGTCCCTCTTAAATTGCTTGCTTGCAATCTTTCCCATCATCTTCTCGAACATTTCCGAGTGATTCTTGAGAGTGAACTTGGTTTTCGAGTGTTCGGTGGTGAAGACAGTGATCTCGGGCGTTTTACCTTTGCATGACATGAGGACGTTCATAACAAAGTTTGCTGGGCAACGTTGAAAAGCTGCTAACACAGATATGTATATTCACGCACCTATGTACTCCGATCTGATCATCCTTGCCATTGAAAGTTGTGCCAAACGAGCCTTGTGAGTGTCATCTTCTTTGAACCCAATCATTTTGTCGAACCGAGAGTTGGCCATGACATGAGGCTGCGTTGGAACATTGGCGTTATCCGGGAGCATAAACTGCTGCATGAGATCGAGGAATCCCTGTCCACCATCCCGCGTAACTTCGTCCCTGTTCAGCTCCGGACAATCCGCCTTGCTTCTGATGAACGTGACATAGGTCATGTTTTGCTCTGCCGCGCGCAGACCAGCTAAAAAAATGCTTCTCCCCCTCCTCTGTTGAGAGTGCAAGCCACTCCTTCTCAAAGTCCCCCTCAGTTATAAGGCCGACGATGTGGCATGATCGCCGGAGCTGATTGGTGGCAGTGAAACGACGGAAGTGAATGAATCTCTTCGTTCGTTGTTTCTTCAAAGACTGAGGCAGGTTGTGAACGAAAGTGGTGGGAAGGCAGAGGGGCTTTGGGGTCGTAACGTGCTTTGGTGTGACGATTCATTACCATCCACGAATCCGCTGTGTGCGTCTCGATGTCGGGGGCATCAGGAAAGCCTAATATTCGGTCAAAGGGGGACTGATTCAGACTTTTGATTGGGGGCACGAGAGGTCAGTCGATAGTGAGAGAAAACTCGAGGCGGCAGGGAAAATATTCAATAATTTGCAATTGCAATTAGGGGTGGTTGCCCTTAGAATCTTCTCGGTAAATTTATCCACGCACACGCGCGCCGTGTTTCTGCTAATGCTCATACTGAACGTGTTTTCAGGAATGAGACCACGAAAATGTATAAGGCACCCTGCGATCTCGGACCGAGGAGACAGACCTCTGGTGCGCTCTGGTGCCCGTAGATTTGGGGTGTAGCGACTGTCACAGCCTATCGAGCCGTCCGCCAGCGCGACCGAAATCCTACCAAAAGGAGTCAGCTCATGCTTCAATGCAAGAAAGTAGCATACATGACTATCAAAATCAATGGATCCTGCTCAAACACCAGTTATGTAGATAGTGATGAACTATGATATCGATGACGATGAGATGAGATATTCATGCGTCAGAAGTGTAGAACCCGTTGACACGAAGAAGGGAGGAAGGATGCTTATGGGTATCAAAGCGTTAGGCGTGCCCATTCCAATGAGAAGGACCTTTCCCCCGCTTTTCGCACTCTGATTGACATTAGCCAGAATTCGAGAAAGCCGGAAAAGAAGAGGTACCCACATAGACAGCCATTTGAATACACAGTTCAGCACCAGTATATTCATATACGACATCATATCCTCCGCCAAATACCTCTGCTCGAGATCATCAATGCCTTTTGCTGGGGCCTGCGGCGATAGACAATCTACAGGCACACCCTTTGAACGTTTGTAGATGAAACCCTTCCAGAGTTTAATTTCGCGGAACACGTCGTCTCTACTTTTATGATCGTTGAACGTTGACGTTGAACGCGCGAGTCCAGCAGCCAGCATCCCGATAGCTTCAGCCCCAAATGCAAGTACTTTGCGTGTGTTTCTCGAAACTCCAGCCCGTTTCGATGCTTGCAATACAACAGACAAAGGCTCCGTGAATGCTCCCTGCTCGCACGATACCCTGCGGGGCAGCATATGCACATGTTTCGCAGGGTGGTTTATCCGCGCCTGCATCGTACCATCGAGATGGGGGAACGATTTAGCACTGCTCCGGAAGCGCATCCCCTCACAGAGGTTATACCGGTTAGATCTGCAATATTCGCATGATCCACAAAGGATTCCGGCTTCAATAGCGACGTGCTGACCGGGACGGAGGTGCGTGACGAGAGGCCCAACGGATGTGATGATTCCCGCTGATTCGTGGCCAAGGACGAGGGGCGCTTGAAGAGCAAAGGCACCGTTACGCGCGTAAGATAGTAATGCAGGTTGGACCTGCAGAGCCCGGTAGAGAGGACGGCGATTTGAACGTGATGGGGAGGAGGCGGCGGGAGGGGGCGGCGGGTATAGCGAAGGTCGTGTGGGCCATGTAGAACGAGAGATGGAATGAGGGTGTCCATTGTTGGAGTAGGTCAAGTTTTGGTGCAGCGTGACTGAAACCAAAACACTGTACGTGCACGCATTTTTGCACGATCGTACTGAGAGAAAGTGAAGCGTGGGAACATTTTAGGCGTCACTCTCCTACTCCCATCATGTCTACGACCCTCTTCCCTTCCAAATAGACGACTCCCTCCCTCTCAGGCCATCCCTCAAGACGACGACCTTTCTCCACAGCCACCGACGTCTCTTCCGCATCTTGCACGCCTCCCAAGTCGACGACTTCCTTCCACAGCCACAGACGACCATCCCTCCGCCGCATCCTTCAAGCTCGTCTTCCCCAATACCGGCTTCCTCCCTCCCCCTTCCATTATCTCCCTCCCTCAAGCTCGCATCTTCTCAATTCTCGAGTTGCTTGGTGCCGAGTGCAGGCTCGACGAGTTTGACTCTGAGTCGAGTTCTTGCTGTTCACGGTGTGATCCCAAGCGAAGGAGATGGAGGGGTATTGCCGGGTCATGGAATTGAAGGAGCACCTGGTGTTGTGCGTACCACGGTGAGTCTTTAAGCTTTATGCTTTGGGTCCGCCCCTCTGCTGCATCCCTCTCAGGTCGCAAGCTCATCTTCTGCAACGCCGACTCCCATTCTATACATCCCTTAGGCCAGCATCGCCTCACTGCTCGGTTCGAGTTCGGGCCGAGTTCTTGCCCCTCACGGTCCAGAAACCGAGCGAATGAGCTGAGAGACCATTCGGTGGTGTTGCGTATTCATTGAGACACGGCGCAGCTGCGAAGAGCTCAATGTTGGTGGGGATATCCACGCAGCTTTCGGTCTCATTCTGGATCTGAGATCTGAGAGCGCACACACACCCTCACTCTTCAACCTCGCGCGCCCGCTTCCTCGATCTCTCTGTACTGTAGTCTACTTTGTAATCTAGTTGATTTTCAATACATCCCTCTGCATTCTATCTGCGAGTTATTCCTTAGCCTGCCATTCACTCAAACCAGAAACACGACGCTTACCTTGACTTGGAGCATTGTCCTTCAATTCGACAGTTTACACCCAGCCATCTTTGACTGCACCAGTCGACGGCTGCATTTTCTTATGCGTGCAGTGAACGGCTCATTAGGTCACTGCGACACAGTTGACGAATCCTGCAAGCAATTGATTTAAATCTCTCATCAACCTGCGAGTAAAGAAAATGCTTACCCGTCAGTTTGCACGCAATCATGTATATACATATGGTTCTTCTAGCATCAGTAGTTGATATCAGAATTTACTTTCAAAGTAAAGGCACGTACCGTAGTATAGTGTACATGAGATATACACGGTCTACACTCTAAATAAAACAAGCCGAGTTAGTCAAGGCAACGAGATCAAGGTAGTCGAATACTTGCCTCACGCGTAGTACCCCCCTCCAGTGAACTAGCAAAGTCCAGCTCCATCCCCTTCCGCATGGTTGTATTCAATCTGAATGAGCACAGTCATTACGACAGTAGCATGACATCCTGTCCTGCGTCGTCTGTGCTACAGCAACAGTTAGAGATAACCTAACAAAACATTAGGCTTACCTCTCTGAAACAAAGTCAAGGCTCGTTAAAGGAGAGCCCTACAGACCAAGGTTATACCTGGGGAAAGCAGGAGTTAATATCTGCGAGCAGAAGTTAGATGGGGTGCTCATCGGATAAGCAGTTGAATGGTTGACGTCTAGTACAAGCTCGAAAGTCAATGTGAGATCTTATCTAGACATCTTCGAGTGAATGAAAGCAGCCGTATTACCTCAGGCTGACCTGGTGCCCGTAAACGACGGGCTGAAAGCCTGAGAGAACACCCGCAAAAGGTTTTCGTTAGTAGTCGTTATGAGGGTTGAACAATTTGCTTATCGTAGGCCTGTCGTTAACATCTGTGAACGGAAGTTAAGAGGGTTGCTTACTGGACGGTGCTGTATGACGGTCGATGTCTAGCACGAGCCCGAAGGCCAACGTATAGAACCTAAAAGTCGTTAAAAATATTTTGATGAACAAAAGTAAGAGCTTAATACCCGTGTTGCTCAGCCTGCAGATCCTTTTGACTTGAACAGCACCTGTAGGTGCGTAGCTTGATCATAGACGGTAGAGTCGTCTTGACCGTGGTCTGCGCCTACGAGACTCAGAGGTAGTGCTACAACAGTAAGCTATAGCCATGTGAGCGAAAAGATAAGGGAACCATACATACCTTGGATTCATCCCCGCACTCTGAACGGAATTTCCGCCGCTATCCAAATCCAACAATCTTTCAACGACTCCCGTAGCCATATCTCCAATGTTACTAGTCAACGGTTCCTTATACTAAAGAAATATCTAATGAGCGTCAAGTGAACCAAAAGCAGGAGGATTACCTTAGGCTGAACTGACGAACGACGGACAGCAAGAATAAAATTATAACTGGAATAGGCCATCTTGGTTAGTAGTTATTTCCAGAGGTTGACGAGTCACTTACCATGGGCCTGTCATAGTCATCGAGCCTGTTGCTTGATACTGCCGTGGAAAGACGCCTAACGACATTCGCAAGTAAGATTACAATCGTACTAAAAGATAGTCACATTGGCAAAGAGTGGAAGGGGAAATTGCACACACCATAAATTTACTCCCTCAGTCTCAACAGTGCTTCAATGCCTCCCGTAGTCGTATCCCGGATGTTAGTCGACGGAATCTGACTCGATTAAACAGATTTCTAAATCTAATCAACTGCAAGTGACTAAGAAGCAAGTGGATCATTTACCATAGACTGAACTAGCGTCCGTGAAAGCATAAGAGAATATCTGGAAAATGATCTCGTTAGCAGTTGTCATGAGTGTTAAACGAGTCGCTTACCATGGGCCTCTCGTAGTCGTCGAGCTCCTTGCTCGATACCGCCGCGGCAACTTAAATAACGTCGAAGTAAACCTAGGAAGAAATATTAGAAACATGAAAATTGGGTAGGAGATACAACAAGCTCACCGTAGAGGTCAGTGAACTTGATGCCGTCAACATGGTGGTGGTTGAAGTCAAGTCTAAAAAGGCAGCTGACGGCGATCACGGAGATTACGACCACCGAGCTCGCCTCTGTCGAAGACGCGTACAGCGGTGATCAGCACGTTGAAGGCATACTCAATGACGAGCAGTGGGTGGGAGAGAGAGAGTACAAGAGCGGGAGAGCAAAGGAGAGGAGAGAGGGGAGGAGAGGAGAGGACTGGGGGAAGAGGGAATGGGAGGGAATGGGTAAAATCTGTCGGTAGACTGTCGTATTTATACCCATTCACGACGGTCTCGATTCTACAGGATTCCATAGCATGACAACACGGTGCTGAGGTGAGAAAGATCCGATCGGGGTGAAAATTTCCTGCATTCTGAAAATCGGAAAATTGGGAAAATGTTCAGAACAGCTGGAAGAGTTACCCGTTGAATGGCAAACTTACAGCAGCCAATATTGCGTGCGAACACAGACCCGAACATCAGTCGAGTCCGTTCCTCCCTCCCTCAGACCAGCCTGCCTTGGTTCCAAGTCGTAAACTCGATGTTAACACGAAGGATTGTGCAGAAGAGGAAGAGACATTTGAGGACTTGCAAGACTTCCAAGTTTCGGGCGGTCGCTTCCAGACACATAGTGCTCAGGGACACGCTTGATACGACACTGAAACCGCAGCCGGGCACAAATATTAGCCCTGTTGAAACTTGGAAGAGGTCGAAACTTACGAAAATGTATTCCAGAGTCCTGTCCTCTGACTTCCGCTAATTCGGGTGGCGTGGTGACTGTCGAGAGGGTCAACGAAATAAATTTCGGGCATGGGTGGATGAATTCAATGTCCAGATGACATCCGTGAGTGCCGTATCGCCTAGAACGTAGTTGGTATACAGATGGATTTCGGGTTCAGGTCGGGAAAACAAAGAAAGCGCGGTGTTTTGAGAATGGGGGAAACCTGGAATGAACACACATGATCTAAAATAAGAATCCCTCGGTGTATTGTTGCACGAAATTAGCTGAAATCGAAGGATGTACAAGTCGATGGTTGAGCTCCTAATCAAAGTCAGGGCTATCACTCGACGTCATGATCTTGACGGGTTGGTGGGCAATCCGATCCCTTGCATTAATGAAACTACGCGTCTCGCAGGGTCCAAAATAATGGAGAGTCGAATACGAGGTGCTTGGAGCAGATCGAGGCTATACCGTCCATATTATGCAGAGTGGCCCTGTAGTTACAGTGCAGCCCGGTATGCAGAGTCGCCTGTAACTACAGGCGAATGGAGTATGCAGAGTCGGAAGAGCTGCGCACAACGCTCTGCATACTCAGGGTCCTGTAATTTTCCCACATCCTGATTACGCCACAATACCCTCCCCCACCCTTCGCCCCTCTGCCCACAGCCCCAAAAACACCGGGCACAATCGCCAACGATTAATTATTGACATCATTTTGGTGCTCACATGATATTCAATGCTCCCGTTTTGATACTGGCTGATACTGGGTGGCAACTGGGGTATTGAATTTTCCGCCCTTCTGCTCATTGCCAGGGGGGCCAAAAAAGAGCGGGCTCAGAAAATATTATTTGATATACTTACTAGTACTCCTTCCAAAAGTTCTACACCTACCCTTACCATATATTTGACTGAATGCGCATCGGCATGGCTTGGATGCACAGACTGTGGGAATATACCATTCCCAGATTGGTATACGGTTTGGAAATTGCGACAGCAGGCGAATTTTGGGATAGTAGACAGTATATTGCACTTATTCAATTAAAATATGACAAAAGAAGCAGTGTATGATTGCTCTATCTTGTTTGTGTCATATAATGTATGGATACTAAGGACAAGAAGTACTCCGACGTTTTCCGGAGTTTGCCGAAACACCCCTAACCCGCTCACAGTAAGCAAATAGGTCGAGATTGTACAGTCCCGAAATTCTCTCAGTGCTTGTAAATATAATTCACAATGTCTATTAGCTTCTTTAATGTTCTATGCATCTTCTCTGTGCATGTTTTCCGTTCTGTGCTTATGTAGACATGAATTATGATCTCAAAAGTATGCCAGAGGCATGTGTAAAAAGTCATACCTCACAGTACATGCTTAAATTGAAGTATATTACCCAGAGAGGCATGGTCTGTACTTATCTGGAGTGATATGTGTCACAATGTATATCTGCCCTGGCAGAAATATACCTCGGTCAGACAAAATTGCACCAGATGAGATTGTGCAAGTAATGTTCTTTTATGAGTTCACTTCAACGAGAAATGCAATTACAAGGCACGTAAAGGCAGATCGCCATGGATCGGACACCTGCTTTGGATAATGTAATACATAAAATTTTATTTTCAACCATTCTTACCCTTGGAAAGGTTGCACATACCTGTGTACAAATGATGCATCCTTGAAATGTCCTAAAATGCGTGATATTCACCATAAATGGCAGATAAATCAAGGTTGGGATAGATTATATACTATACAAAGTACACAGATGTATACTAGATAATTTCTATAGTATATTCCGTTAGCTTTTTGGGCTTCGGAGTAAAGGATTCGAGCAGAGGATGCATCCCGAGCATCCATTCCGCTCGCTCGATCGGTCCGGTCCGGTAAACCGGATACTGATCGAGTGGCTGTACCCCTCCTTTTCTTCGTCTCACCTTTTCACCGTCGATCCATGGTGTAGTTGCCTGCCTGCCCCCACTGCTCGTTTGAATGGAAATAAAGGTATATTAAATTACTTTTAATGCTAATATAGGTTTTACAGGTACTTTTGATCCATCTGGTGGCCCCTGGATGGCCTGGATATCGTGCATCAAGCCCCACTCGCCTGCGCGTAAGCCCTCCTGCAAGGCAGCATAATTTCCCCCTTCCAAATGATGGAGAATTGCACTACCACCATCTCCCTTTTACTACAGCCCCCGACAATTCTTGCCGCCGCCATTAAGCCCCGCCCTGTTGCCGTTGCGACCTACCTAGCATCCCCCACATCGAAATCGGGGCCAATCGCCATTCACCATGGCTTCTGAATGCATTAACGATGCCTCATTCACTCGATAACTCAACATCCGCCTCCATCTGCTGCCAGGAGGGCGTATGGATGCAAAGCCAACCATCACGACGACCAGGACGACGACGACAGTGATGGCGTGAGGGGTAGGGAGGACTCGATTATAGGGCATGAACATGCCAAATAGCGGGCTAGGGATGGAGTGGAAGCAGGGGTGTGCTAGGGACGGGTGGGAAGGCGAGAGGGTGTGGGCGGGAGGGCGAGAGCAAGGTCGGGATGCTGACGGTGAACGACACTGATGACGACCATGTCATTCGAGGCATTGAATGTTAATGAGGGCTCAAAGGCGTTGTGAACGAACCCACATTCATGGCTACGCGATCACGGATACCCCCTGCCGCCACCTGCTGCATCCCGTCCAACATCGGCCTCCCGTACGCTGCCCAGCTCACCCACCCACCTCAAACTCATGCATCCCTCATTATTTGGACCGGGTAACATGCATCATAGCTCTGTTTACCCCCTTGATGCCATGGTCGTCGTCTACCGGCTCCCTATCCCGACACCCACCTTTCCCCGCTCATATCACCCCCATAATAACGCAACGATCACTGCGCCATCGATATCATTGCTTCCCTCTACATGAGGCTTCATGGATGCTATCGATGCTTACATCCCGCCACGCCCGCCTGCACCGCATTTTATCCACATTTTGTATGCTGTACTATATTTTAACTATATTCATTTTATTTGATAATAATACGGGACAATCCCTTTTAGGCAGGCATCGGGAGGACGACGAGAGGACGTCTCTTCATCGTTTGCAACGATGACGGCAAGGTGAAAGGACACGAGGGCAATATACGAATACGTAATTTGAGTATGCAGAGTATGTGTCTTGGGTATGCAGAGTGGGTTTCTTGGGTATGCAGAGCACATCTCCCCAGCGCCACCGTCCTGTAGTTACAGGAGACTCTGCATACCGGCTTGCACTGTAACTACAGGAGATTCTGCATACTGTGGACAATAAAGGTTGGCAGATCTGGATGGGGGAAAGCGCGTCAGATCGTGGATTTGATCAAGAAAAATCCATACAAAGGGGAATTTTAGGATTCACGAGTAGACAAGAAATGATATATTGAGTTTTGAGCGAGGTGAGGCGAGAATGGGAGGAACGAGCGAAAGGTAAGTGGGCGAGTAAGGCGAGCATCACACGTCTGGAAGTATTTACAGATGCATCAGCACAGTCCTGTCTCATTGTTTATTTCATTTTTTTTCTTGGCATTTTTCGTGTTCAGTGACATCTTCCTGAAGCATATACAGAAACTATAATCAATGTTGCCAAGTTTATTTTAAATAAAAACAATGCATGAGTCTACAAGGATGTTACTCCCCCAGATCTCTTTCAAGTAGTTCGCCAACAGTTGCCACTCATCTTTCTCTTCTTGGAAGACCATTTCGATCACTGATATCTTTGTAAACATTTGGCCAGACAGTCTCCCAACAACACATGGAGCCTTATGTTGATGAAGGTAGTGGCCTATTAGCAATGAATATATGCCATCAGGTATTGCTTGTCGATGGCCAGCAGAAATTTCACATTGATGCTCCTCTCCATCCAACCCATGGACAATCAAGTGTCCTTTGCGGGGTGTTGCTGTTGGCATGGCCAATCCTTTAACATGCACCAAGTCAATGTGCCAGTCATTGTATGAATAGGTGCCTGTGTCCACATCATATTCAACCCATGCAGATATTTTAGCTGAGGAACACTCCTTCCAGCTCATAGCCTGCTTCCATGATGGTCTCCATACATGGAGTTCAGGCCCAGGCTCAGGATACAGAAAGAGCATCTCTGAACAACTCAACCGCAACATCACATTTACTAGGGCTGTCCAAGCATCTTCAGCAGATGCCTGCTCAGAGTATGCTGGTATGTGTCCAGAGGTTGGATCACCTGTTCTGATGGAAGTAGATGTGGGTTCAATTGTGAAACCATCAGACTGTGAGCAAGTCACAGATGTCGAGGGTCGTGTGTCATTGTGTGCTGGTAGGGAATTACATGGCAAAAAGTATGCCAGCGCTGCAACTTTATCCACATCCTTCTCAGCTGCACGACCCCGCACTAGTGATAGATAGTTAAACACATCTGCAGACTGACTCAGAGCCTTTTGCAAGGATGACAGTTGCAACTTGAATCTTTCTTGTACTTCCCTATTCATTTTCTGATCACCCATATCACCACCTATCATCCAATCGTGACTTGTCTCCTGTAATGTCCATGTGCATTTGAACCAACTCCGATCGCTATCGAAATAGCTCTCATTGGAACTCCCATCATGCTGCAAAGGCCGTCCAAGCCTGCTGAAGTAGCAAACCACCTTTCCCAGAGTGTATGCATTTCCAATAGTGGGCACATCTAACTTCCACTCATTTGCACGCAGATCCTCCCTTAGCTCCCCTTTCTGCCTCAAACAGAGGACATCCAGCCATGCATACTCTGCACCAAGATTCAGCAATTCAATACGGATGTACTCGAGATTGGCATCTTTTGGTATGGGCACAGGCCATTGATGTCTGTTGATGGGAGTGTCTACATTTTCGCGAAGGCTCTTATCCATCCAGGCATGTGATATTCCCCATGGTGTATGCTTGGCAACCCACCACGGCACCACCCGATTGCTGAATAGGTCCCAGACACGCCTAGGTGCCATGAACAGTCCATCCCTGGTAATATGGTCACCCACCAGAGCCTCTTGTCGTATTTTTAGATCTGTCACTTCACAGGTGCGTAGTGACTCTTGGATGACGTTCAAGTCGCAGTCATACCATATGGGGCGGAGATAACCATATGCGGTGCCAAAGTCATATTTGGCACAGATGTACGCTTCGAAAAGGGACGACAGAGAAGGGGTGAGATCAAAGCTGGTGCCAAGAGTGCTGTTCAGTGTTTCCAACAGTCCATCAATACCCAGCTCGGCACAGGGGGTGTCAGCGAGGGAGGACTCTATGACGGGCTTTCTACCCTTATATTCTCGTTGACTGGGGACTTTGATATCTTGGATTGTCAAGTCACCTTCAACGGGAGCGGTGATGGTGACATTGGAGAGCTTTGAATAGTATTGCAGATGTGTCTTTCTCAGTGGCACTGTTATTCAGGGCATTTCTATTGGCATTTTCAGCTGCATACCTTCTGGTCTCTGCGTGAAGGATTTGTATAGCCGAAGACTTGAATCCACCCTTGTCGCCTGTTCAAGTGAACTGATCCGAGTTCTAGTTGGTTCTAGTCAGAACGAAGACTGAAAATGAAAGGAAAGTGGTAGCACATACTGCGGCCCATTATTCTGTCGTAAATGAAGGGTTACTAATTAGATGTTCAAAACCTCAAGCTCAGGAGGGTGTGGCTGAAACAAGGTCCCACCTTGCTTTGGCTCAGTCTGTGTTTTATTTGGCTTCCTGGCTTCCTTCATCAAGCGTTACATCACTCTTACAGCATTTAAATGGGGCTCGTAGAATCAGAAACAAGATTGACGCTCAGTTACAGGATGATATGACATGACGTCTGGTAGTCAGGGAGAAGGATGGGAAAGATGGCTTGAATGTATCTCGTACACAGTGATACATATGATACATATTACCGTTCAGATCTGAAGAATAGTCTTGCCCTGATTGTTTTCAAAAGGACGATATTGAATGATAGCGTGAATATTATAGCCAAGACATGATATTTGCCTCTTTCCGCCTCTTTTCTGTGACACGAAACGGTGCGGGGAGCCAATCAACATCTTTCCCAAGTACCATACACGCCAACGCCTTTCCACTCATCCACACATGCACCATTCCCTCACCTGCCCCGCTGCAATCCACTCTCTCCCTCCTGCCCGACACTTTTGAGGGAATACTGCCAACCCAGGGCAGTCCATCCGCGGATATGCCCAAAATACCTGACCATGCCCTCTTCACGCGTCCTCTTTCAGTGTTTCATCATCATCCATATCAGCCGACTCGTCTCCCTCCCAGTGCCCATCAAGGTAAGCCCGAGGTGTAAAACTCGGCTTGGCTGTCGTTAGCACACCCGACAGCTTCAAAGGAGGGGGGGTATCTGTTTCAATACCACTACCAAACAAGGACTCTGCATGCAGTTTCTCGCCCAGTCTCGAAGGATCAGGCAGCTGTTAGGTGAGGCAGTCCCATCGATCTTCTGATGCACAGCTGGGTGGCGACTATTTTGTGCGGGTCAAAATGGAATCAAAATCCTTGGTACCCCCCTAATAAAGAAATACTGAAGGATTTTGACCGATGCAAAATCCCAAAAGTGCGTTTTGATATCATTTTGACTCGTGCAAAATAGCCGTCACCCAGCTGTGACGAGCCTGGGTACAGAACAAACGACCGTGTACCGAGTCACCGATCAGACTCTGTTCCTGCACGCTGTGTTGTCATATATCCTCGTACGGGAGCGATCTTTTCTCACATCAGCACGAGGAGATGGGATGTCCAGCCATTCGTGGCATACAAGACGTTCTTAGCGCGAATATCACCACGGGCTGTGTGAATGATGTTGTCGGGGGTAGAAAGACCGGGAAGGTGGATGTACAGCCAGATGGGCAAGTACATATTAAGCAGCCTTGACAAGATTCTCTTGACGATCTGATAAGGATGTACCGCCTCGCCCGTCGTCGAGATGATCCCGCGTACCCCGTCCGCAAAGTTGCATCCCCACCGAGCCATCCATCGTACCTCAGCCACCCTTCTCACTAGGCAGTTCCTACAAGTAACGCTCCAACTTCCCTAACTTCCAGCATCACAACTTCCAACGACCCATCCACATCAAGCAGCGTATGTGCAAATGCCGTACCCATTATCCCAGACCAAATAATCACAACGTCTGTGTATTCTGGCAGAGGCGCAGACGAGCCTTCTTTCTTGATGGGCGATGCTGGGATAGACCAGAAGGGAGTGGTGGGATTCGACGCTGGGAGACTGCTTGATCCTCTCGGTGACGGGCCGGTATGAAGGTACAATCTATTGCAGAGCGCCAATAGCCAACCGGAGAAGTGAGAACAACGACACTGTAAATCTGCCCGAGATCGTAAGCATGTGGATGAAAAACAATGATAGCGAGAACATACGAAAAAGAATTGGAAGCGGTAATGAGAATGGCATATTGCTCCCATTCTGATGTAGTTCTTCTGTCCTTGAATAACGCCAGTGTTGAAGGAACTCTGGACACAAAAGACGTCAGCTCTTATCAGAAAAGAATGAATTAAATAATACCTGCTAGTATACGACAATTGTTAATAATAATTCAACGTCGAGAGCACGGATAACGTACTTGGACCTCCAAAATGAACACTTCGAGAGGTCCAATTACGTCATAGTTGTTCCTCTAGGGATGAAAGAGCATGTCTTTACAGAGCTGCATGGTTCATTGATGGACCTACGCACGTGCAGGTTGAGCAAAGTGGTAACATGTGCGCGTTTAAATTCATCTTCACCTGCTAATGCACTACTACCATTACCATTCTTCGACCTTGAGCAAACAGAGGTCGCCAAACTTCATGTCTGGTTTGCAAAATCCGAAGCTGCAAACCTGAAACCAGACGTGTTCCTTGATGGCGGGTGCGTCAATATCGATATATGCGATCGCCGTGAAGAGGAACGTCTTTTTCAACGCCGGAGGGAGGGGGTAGGAATCGAGGAGTAGCTCCTGTATGTCGAGGATAAGTTACGAATTATAGGTCTCTTAGACATGGTTGTGAGAATACATTCCAAAAACGCATCGAGTCCTCTGACTTTGATCCCCCCCTGATGACGACGTTGGGTACACCCAAGATCGTAACATGCTGATATGGAGCCCCCCATCCATTTACACACGACGTAGGCTCGAGCCGAATATCGTACTTGGCACGAATTCTTGACGCTCCGGTGAGTCGATTGTCATGAGCTAATAAGCATCATCAGCAACAAGATATATAACCACATCGATAGCTTACCCCGTTATAAAATACAGGTTCAGGTTCAGAACCTCACTAAACCGTTTCTCTTTTCCATACCGATAAGCCTTGTAACGTACTTACTGCGAGGAAAATGGGAGTAAAGACCTCAATCACGAGGGATCTTTTCCCATCCTAAAACAAATTCTTGATGTTAACGTTGGTCAAAATTGAGAAACGCACGACATACTAAATCGTTCTGCCTTCAAGAGGACCTCCAGCGTATGAGAAGTCACCGCGGGATCTCCACTTGCAACCAGTCCCTTACATAGAAGGCTGCAGCTGCAAGGTGATCTCATCTCATACTTATTACACGGCACAGCATCTTCAGGCACGCTGACATTCCTACCCCGACGCAACCCTGATGCATCTGAACCCATCTATCCGCAAGATCTTCCACCGACGCCATATCCACTCTGAAACGCGCGACATGTGGGGGAGAATTAACATCCATCCATGAAATAAAGAGATCGAGCACTCGTAGTCACGGCGGCACGTTTTTTCTCTTGAAATCTTCTCCAAATCAGAATAGACCCCCCGAGTCGAGGTTCCATATATGAGGCTTCGTCCGGGGTACAAGGGCATACACAGAAAATGTGCTATAAAGCCGTATCGAGGAAGACCAGGTAAGATGAGGAATGCGTTGAGAATCAGATGTCGGAACTCGCGATACTGACAGATACCTTCGATCCTGGGGCTCGGGATACGGGATCAACGATAGGCGTCAGGCTAGATTTGGGGGCAGCATCTCGGACAGGACGAGGATTTGACAGCGTCGAGGACCGCATCTTAGTTAGGAAGAGGAGGAGAATCGAGGAGGCAGTTTGCCAATCCTTCAAGCAGCGCCAGCATCTCGAGGATAAGCCACGTCGCAGCAGGTATCATCTTCCCTCGGAAGCTGGTTGTTTGAAGATACCATGAAAAGGGAGTGAAGAATGAACAGGAAAATGTTCATTGTTGGTTGGTTTGGGGAAGTGAGGATGGAGGCGTAGGTAGAGGAAACTTGGTACATCATGCGCACATTCGAACTATGGGCAAGAGAGAGAGAATAACCTCCAGACCGTGGTGATGCGAACAGGTCTTTGCAAAGCCGCGCGGGCCTATGGATTAAAAGGAAAGACGCGAATCCATTCCGGCGAGCGGTAGAAGGGACCGATGCATTTTCGGAGCATTGCTCTGGGGTCGGCCTGGCCTTGGCTCCGATGATATCCTCATGATGCAAGTGCCTCTCTACAGTCCTCGTTTCCAATCGCAGTTAGGGAGTTAATATTGAGCGACACGGCCAGGGTGTCTCACGCGTCCAGATAATCCATCTCTCGTCCTCCCGCACAGCAAGACTCCTCAAATCTGTGACTACATATAAGCGGTGTAGACGACAGGCGGACGACAACGAAGGAAAACACGCTTGTGTGAATAGAACTAGAATCTTGAGGGGAAAACTGAACGATGCGAGTCCGTACATATGGCGGATTGGATGTAGTGTTGGACCTTGGGACGGCAAGTAGATGTCGTCCTGCATGCAAATATCCGTATACAATTTTTGACACCAATCGCATTCTGCAAGGTACCGTCCTTCGTCGCAAGGAGATTGGTTCGAGATGAATTTGGAGGAGATAAAGAATAAGAGCCGAGCCGTGATGATGAGAAGGATGGGGTGTTGGAACTCTTAGGCGTCACGGTAGTGGTCGATCAGGGTGAACTCGTCCTGCACACTAAGAAAATGCGTTCTCGAGATCGACAAAGGCATACAACCGTGAGCATGGCCAAGATCCATGACAGTACACCGAGTCGTTATGGGTATGATTCCCGTGTCGAAAGCCGTTCTGAGGGCGAGGAAGTCATCCATCCACTCTTCAAAAGATCTGGCTGCATTCGGATGATACATTAGTTCTCCGACGTTGTGAGATCTCTACCCTTCTAGGCTAAGAAGTCAAGGACAGGAAATCTCGTTCGTCTGCAGGCAGTAGCTGAACAGAAGGAACAAGCTCATCCGTCGGAATTGCAAGAACGTCCTTTTGACTGCATCAATTCCGTTCGCGTGTAAAGGATCGTCAACCTCAGCGCCGATGAGCAGCCGAGAGAAGGATCGAAGTGGAGTATGATCCTGATCCTCAGTGCGATCAGGCAAAGTCTCAGCCAGCAACACTGTTTATGTGAGAGGACGAAGAAGAGGGAAGGTTCATTCGGCTATAAAACGCATGTCCGAAGCAATATCGAACCTGAAGTAGTCATTGACTTTGGGGAACTCCACTTCCACACTAGCGGGGAATGCGTTCGTTCCCAGGTGAGTGGAGATCTTGGCAGCAACAACGCCGTTAATTATAGGAAGAAGGGAGCGGTACATGGCCAGGATTGGAGCATGCTGTGGGTCGGCGGCCTTCAGTACCTATGGTCGTGTCACTACAGTCCTCGTTTCCGAACGCAGGTAGGGAATTGAGCGACACGGCCGGATATCCCGGTAATTCTGCGCTTCCTCTCACACAGCAAGGCCCCTCGATGATGAGGACAAGGAGAAGACCTTTGTGTGGAGAGAACCACGACGTTGAGGGAAGAAACTGTACGTAAACTCGGTAGCCTGGGAAGGACGTGTTAAAATGTTGGAGCTCTAGGATAGCAAATAGGTGCCATGGTGGTTGTCGACTCGACCTGCACGCTACATCGTCAATATCAGTATACGCATTTTAGTATTCGTGCGCACCGGCTACGTAGGTCACAGAAAGGTCAAGGCGTTCGATCCATTCCCCAATCGTGTTCTACAAAACACCTTCCTTCGTTCAGGATTCGCTCGCCAGGAAGAGATTGATTCCTTCCTAATATTGACTCCCTCTTGTGACTTTGATCTAAGAAGGACGCGTCGAGGAGAAGGATGTGAAGATGGGCGGAACATGCAATCCACTTGTTTCAATGGGCACTACTGCATGACATGTTGAACATCTCGGTAGGCATACCAACGTCGTGAATTTGAGGAGGCCGACAATTCCTGACGAAGGAGAAGACAGAGAATGTGAGCAGTCATGATGGTAAGAGAGAAGGATTATTCGGATATTTCCGACGCGCAACCTTTCGTATATCCACGAGATGAATATATGTATGATTATTATAGCCACGACGCGTAGTTTTTTTGTACATCTACAAGATAGATTATTACAGCCAAGACGCGATATTTGCCTTTTTCCATCTTTTCTCCGTGACGCGAAATGGAGCGGGAAGCCAATCAACGTCTTTCCCAAGCACCATGTGCGCCAACGCCTTTCCACTCATCCACGCGTGCACCATTCCCTCGCCCGAATAGCCCGCCGCAATCCACTCCTTCCCTCCCGACCTGCCCGACACCTTCGAGGGAATCTCGCCTACCCAAGGCAATCCATCCGCAGAGATACCCAAGATCCCAGACCACGCCTTCTTCACGCGTCCTCTCTCAAAATGTTCTTCATCATCCACATCAGCTGACTCGCCTCCCCACCACTTCCCAAAATACGCCGCTAGGGCCCCGCCAAGATAAGCCGAGGTTCGAAAGTCGATTTGACTGTCGTCAGCGCATCCGACAGCTTCAAAGAAGGACGGCGTGCCCAACTCGATACCACCTCCAAACATGAATTCTGCATGGGGTTTCTCGCCGAGTCTCGCAGGATCAGGCGGCTGTTGGGTGAGGTAGTCCCATCGATCTTCTGACGCGCCTGGGTATAGCACAAACGACCGGGTACCATGCCATCCGTTGTCCAAGCCTGTTCCTGCGCGTTGTGCAGTCATATGCCCTCGCACAGGAACGATCTTTTCTCGCATCGGTGCGAGGAGATGGGATGTCCAGCCATTCGTAGCATGCACGATGTGTTTGGCGCGAATATCACCACGGGATGTGTGAACAATGTTGTCGGCGATGGAGAAACATGGTGTATGAGTGTACAGCCGGAAGGACGAGTATGTCTTGAGCAGCCTTGAGAGGATTCCCGTGACGAGCCGATACGGATGCACCGCCCCTCCCGTCGTTGAGATGACCCCGCGCACTCCATCTGCAAGCTGCATCCCTGCCGACCCCTCCATCGTACCCCAGCCACCCTTCTCAGTCGGTATTTCCTCCAAGTAGCGGTCCAATTTCTCCCTTGCTCCCTCAAACACGTCTTTGTCGAAAAACACACCATACGTCTCCACCTTGCGGCACTGGCTCTCTTCCATCAGGCCTTCCTCTTCTGCAACGCCAATCAGTTCGTCCAGATGCAACAGCCTAAACCGTATAATCTGCTTCGCCGTCTCCGCCCCGTATTTGCTCTTCAAATCCAGGTAGTCATGGTACAGCGGTGGCGTGATATGCCCTCCATTCCGCGCTGTAGCCCCAGAACACGCATCCCTCGCTTCCAACATCACAACCTCCAACGACCCATCTGCATCAAGCAGCGTACGCGCAAACGCCGTGCCCGTTATCCCAGATCCGATAATCACTACATCTGCACTTGCAGACAGAGCCGCTGATGAGCCTTCTTTTTGGATAGGCGACGCTGGGATAGACCAGAACGGTGTGGTGGGATTCGATACTGGGAGCCCGGGAGACTGCCTTATCCTCTTCGTGACACGCCGGTATGAAGACACGATCTCTCGTATAGTGTCGATAGCCACTCGGAGGAGTGAGAACAACGATACCATCTTGGAGTGTATGCTAGAGAGAGTGCTGATAGACGGATAACACCTCCCTAAGCCTGATTTTCACTGGGAAAGATTCCCGCGCCCACATCAGACCACCCGTACGGCTTGCCGATGATCATCGTCAGAATCAGGAGGTGCCGGTCCGTCGGATAAGCGTAAATTTTTCATTCCAAATTTAGTCATCACCATCTGGCCAGGTATAATCTAACACCGCCCCATATTCGACCTACCTCTTATAATTAGAATCAGTCCTACATTTCAATCTTCCGAACAGCGAGGCTAGCGCCTTCTCTCGGTTCGTCCGCGGATCAAATACTCTACACGTTAATCGAAGCTACTCGAATTCGGCAGTTACGCCAGTTGCTCGTCGGACGATTCTCTTGCAGTCATGCATTCAACTAGTAGGCCATCCCCACACACTCCAGCACCCTACGACTGTATGTGCACAGTACGCGTCTTCACTAGCACTGACGAGAGTTCCCTCCCCCCATCAAAACGTCGTCATCCCTACTCCCCCCTCCCTTCAACGTTTCACATACTTCCTTCCCATTCTCCGTTCCGCTCCCCCTTCTTTGCCTAGCATCATTAACTCCACGTGCAGCATCGCGGTCCTATCTCCTACAGTCCCCATTCCTCATAGGGAAGAAGGGCCGTCCGCCCTGCCACTGATGTACAAAGTCTCTCAGCATTAACAGGAACCCTGCCAGCCTTCCCCAAAACCATGGTCCTCCCACAAATCACATCGCTTTTCTCATTTTCTGAGCGCCAGTTACGAGAGCTACAAGCCACCGTCCCGAGATGCAACGTGCAGGTCTAAATCTACTTGTCCTCCCCACCGCATCACACAAGCCTTATCTCCTCAGCGCATGTATATGTGGGGAGGACTCAGAGTCATATATGCACGTGCAGCACCAGAAATCAGACTACGCCGCATCTCCAACAGGCCTCCAGAGACTGAAACCTTGACGGAGAACTACTCCCTTTCTACTTGGCTGGTTTCCGAGTCGGAACGACTAATTCTGGAGTGGAGTAGGTACATTGCAAGCAGAGCGTGAACCCAGAGTCGGCTTACCCAGGATTTCATTTCCGACGCACCAAAACAACCCAGCCCCAGTCCCCAAGTGAGTGCGTGCCCATCGCGTAGCTGTATTTATACTCAAAACCAGACGTTAGCTGGTCCCCCCGCAAACCATTACCTCTGTAGCTCGTCTCGAGGGTGTTCTTATTCCATGGCAAGTTTTGAGCCAGGCAGTGGCGGATCCTCTCTGTCCATTGCTTTAAGTTTGCTTATTCTGTTATCGCCTCTCCTCTGCCCTGAAGAAAACTATACGATCTATTACTTAGTCCAGGAGCCGTTTTTCGTCCGTTCGTCGTAATATTGCGCGTATAGGTCACCCGGCGCACACAATGTTGCTGTTGGAATTCGCTGATGTCCAGCCCGGCCGCATAGATCACGCCAGTTACGGGGCATTGGTAGTTTTGGCGGCGCAAAACCTATCGGATGCAGAGTCAGAGTCATGTATTTGATGGGCTTAAGCACTATAACCTGTCCCCGCATGATTCTTGTCCTCTTACTGGAGGGCGCGTCCGAAAGATCAAGTTCCGTTTCTCTTCTAGTCGGTATAGCCTGTTGAGCGATATTGCTTGCCACTGCTGCTCGTGGTAAACGGGAGTAAGAGCTAGAGACCTTGACTGAACCAGCATGGTTGTGTGAAATCAGAAGACGATGGGAAGAGAACTTACAAGGCCATAGAAGATGAGCAAACCACATAAATCCAAGTGTCTTCATCTGCTGAAGCGTGGTCTTCAAGTCACTCTTTCGATATCCAACTTCGCAAGTGCATATGGCACTTGCTACGTATCTCAGTCCAGCATCCCCACCACATTCGCTCGCTGTGTCCAGCATAGCAGTAAAGACCTTGTCGAGACAGCCATTGAACTTCAAAAACCACAGAGGTACGTTCTGGAACTCGTCAGATTCTTGAAAGGTTTTGATCAGGTCTCGAGCCTGTGTAAGGAGCTCGTCAGTTGAACGTGTCGTATCACTGATAAGGTGTTTCGCATCGTCACTTGTTGCTGTTTCTCCCAGCTCCACATAGAACGATCCCCAGTCCGCAGAAGAAGAGCCCGGCTCCGTAGACTCAGACCCGCTCAAGGAAGAAAGATCTTCCAGGGTGTGTTGAGCGGTACGAAAAATCTCCGAACCGTCTAGTCGTCGTCGTCGCCGAGAAGGTCCAGCCTCAGGATAGTCAGGATCAGGAGAGGTGTGAACTCACTTAGACATTTGAGGAATAAAGCGTAATAAATATGCAGCACAAGGCACGCAGTACTTGGAACGAGAAACGAAAGGCGGTCGTGGCGGTTAGAAAAGAAGAAACTTGGCTGCAATGTTTTCCGTTCCTTCTTCACGTGAGCGTTTGAAAGATTATTTATTATCTATTATTTTATATAAGTGTGAACATACATCGAAATTAACTATTTAAAAAACTCAAAGTCTACCATGACATTGCATTCGACTAAAGGGACTGAAGCCTACTACTTCCACTATACCTCAAATTGCGACGTATCAGTTGAAGAAATCTGCTGGAATGAAGGCAAAACTCAGCAAATTGACGCAAATCAATACCCATATGTTGCCAGAATCATGGATGACCCAAATTACACAACCAAGTATCTCGTTGCCGAAGCACGACAGCTCATCAAGGATTATCAGGGCGATAGTCCGAGATGGTTCTCTGCCTTGGGTGGCAGCCTCATTTCCGTTATATCTGCTGTGCTAGACTGTGCCTTTAACAGTGGTGGTGACCGTGGTCTTCGCTATGTCAGTTCAGCTATATACACCTGCAAAAGAAACTTAGACACGAGCACGACCCATTGCATCAGTCAATTGGCCTTGGCGTGGTTTGCTTATTTCCTATGGCCATGTGAGTATATTGACATGTACCAAATTGAATCTCAGCTTATTTCTAGCGCTGATAGTTAAAGCGTTCAACTGGTACTCAATACTGGTAGTTCAAGAAACCGACAAGGACGAGCTTCCTTCGCCTCTATATGAGCTACGACAACAGGTTCTCTTTATACATCACCTGCATCCTAGTATCTGACTCCTATCATACCTAGCTGCTACGACAGCAGAACTATCGTTGCCCCATAACGGGCGTGGTGGAAATGGGACATCCTAAACTTCCAGGCGATATGACAAGCACACTGGGGATTTTTCATATCCTCGAAAGACCCATCATAGGTTTTGAGAAGGTAAGACCAATGCCGCAAGTGCTTGCTACACCTCGAAACAGCCACATACTAGTTCGACTTCTTCGAGCCCATCACACGAGAGATTATAGAGAATTATTTCCCGACGCTGGACCTGGATTCACTCCCGGAAGATCCCAGTAATGCCATTGCTCTTGAGCGTAACACGTACACAAATTTCACCGACTTGAGGATGTCCCTCAAGGCAACTGCGGTGAGTGAATAATCGCATTATGTCACGTATCTATCTATCAACTTTCTATAACAGAACGCCAACGAATACAGGGTAGAGACCTACGGAGAATGCCTATGGGCCGCGCCCCTACCAGAAGTCATCGTCATCAAGGAGGCCGACCCACAATATCTCCGTTCACATTCATGCGTAGCAGACGTACTCCACCAAAGTGGCGCGGGGAGAGTCATTGATAAGATTCTAGGATGCCTGCCCCAACGGACGAGCGCCGTACATCCAGCAGACATAATAGATCTCCAGGGAGTCTTGGACATACTTGGACTCCGGTATTCGCTGGTTACGGCTTTGCAATTACCCCAGCTTGATGATGGGGTCTTTGTATAATCCCAGATTAATTATGGAGATATCAAACCGATTACTAGTTTACATACTATTACCGCTCACGTCCTGCAGCTTCTGATTTGGACTCAAGGATTTGTGAAAGACAATATAATCAATGAGCACACTGAATGGGAGTCTCAAGAACGAAAGCCATGGTGAACACGGTCCTACAGACCTGGTGCGTGAACGTCCGCCACAACTCGAGGTTACCCAGGCATATATTTATGTTATGTCTCCACTGCTTCCAACTTCTCGTTAATCATCATGGTTCACTGCTGCGCTCCTTCCATGTTGAATTCCCATCCCTCGGATCTTTGAGCGTTGCATTTGGCGTTTCATTTATTCCTCGCATTTTTCGACTTACCGATCGATGTACTACAAAGTCCTTCCGCTCCATGAATTTCCCAGTACCTATCTTTTCCCAAGAGCCGCTTCCAGATGAATGGTAGGTGTGGGTCGCTAATGGATTGTGTACATTCTCATCGCCCAAGTCATCGGACAACAAGTGGTAATCATTATCTGAATAGGCCAGTGGGCCCTAGATTCTAATGCGAACATGGAAAATAGCCAATGCATAGGACACGATGCCGAAATAGTGATGAGTATGGTCGATGAAACTGGAAGTGAAACGGGCAATCCGGCTGGGGTGCGAATGGACTCGCTTCACTTATTCATACAGGAAGAACAGTGTAGGAATTTGAAGAGAAAGAGGTGAAGGAACGAAAGAATAAGCAATTATCCACTGAGCCCAGAAAGTTAAGCGGGTTATAACCTTGGAGACAATAATTCACGTCTTTGTATAGTACTCTTCGTTTACCCGCGGTTGAATACAGGACCCATACATTCAACTATCAATCGCACCGACATGTAGTTCTCCCAACAAAAAAAATTACTACGCATGGATTTTCGTGCTCCCCACTTTCAAGACGACCTACTGCGCATCTGCTCATCCCTGAGCACCGGCTGAAATGCCTCCACGATAATAAACTCGACTTGATCCCATCCTTGCCCTCCGCTAATCGAGACAAGGAAAGGGAATATCCCATCCGAGCATGAAAGTCGTATTGGAAGCCAAGAAAACATGCCATGATGATCCTGGAGTGGGGTGTCGTCGCTGGGGAATACGATGGGCATAGAAAGCTCGCTCAGAGGGGGGCAGTGTTTTGCTAGAGCCCAGAACACTTCGTATGTCGGACGACATCCTCCGAGAACTGGGATATGAATGGCTTTGATCTCCGGTCATGCAGGTGCTAGGACGAGTTCGACGGTCAAGGATTCCAAGGAGAACATAACATTGTAAACGATTGTCTGGAGTTTCCAGAGGCCGTCGAACGGCTCAAAAATGGACCTTGTACTATTAGATTCCCATTACTGCCGAGCCAAATGTCCATATGTTCGATAAGTCAAGGACAGAGTCCGAAGAGAAGGAAATCGAGAAACAATCTCTACGTGAGAATTTTGCATGAACCCCCCAATTTCATTATAGGACTGGCTGCAAGTGTCGTATACGTTAGGGACGTCAGAGATCCCGGGCGAATCAATCGAAGAATGCAATGCATTGAGGAAACGTAAGTTGCGATGTGTAGAGATTCAAAGGATCGAAATCCATTGAAAGGCACAAGGAAAGATATATGAGTGCGGTTTCAGAGACAAAATGGTATGCCAGCGCAAAGGAGTAGAGAGAATCGATGCGTATCCCATTCAAGGGTGCTTGGTTGATATCTCAAAGGTCCTTGCAAACAGAGCCGAGCAAGTCGGCACTATAGAGAACTGCCGTAACTGGACTATCGGCGATTAAGCCAGCCATGTATCAAGAATGAAAGACCGCGTGGAGAGGTAAGAGCAAAAAGGTGTCTGGCGGAGCACTGAGTCAAAGGGTCAATCAGGGAACGGAAACATCAGGCACGGTCGTTTTTAACGCACTTTGTAACCATCCTGCATCATGCGGAGTGTGAGAAATAGAAGTCATGAAAGCAAAAGCATCGTCTACACCGCGGAGGCTTCGGGAACTATATATCTTGCATCGAAATCCCGGTTTATCGATTGGTTTGAACGGGTATTTGCAAAGTGAATCGGTAGAGTATGATGCATCTAAAACATATCAGAACGAATTCAGATGATTATTGAACTAACCTTGACATGGGGTAAAAAGCTGCACAAATCCAAAGTATGAATCGAAAGGCTGTTCGAATTCTCATTCCATCCGTGTTCTGACCCTTGTCTAGATAAGCACATGTGAGACGGAAAGAGCTTGGATAAGTCGAGCGCGACGTCCGCACCTCAGGTCCCCGCTTGACGCTTTTGATAACGGTGCACCGATAGTCCGGCCAATCAACCTTCAAAGAGAATCATGAATTTGTTTCAACCATCGAATATGAAAAGAAGGTAAAAATTTTCGTACATGCATTTTTGAGGAGAACGTATTGTCTGGCACGTGTCTGATGGATGCACAAAGGACCTTGAGGAAGTATTGGAGTCATCGCTCTCTGAAACGAGTATGAGAGGAAGCATCGAGTAAGTCCATGCCGCTCGTCTTTCATTGGGTCCTAGTCGACATATTCGTAGGCGCACATTGACAGTTGCGAGTATCTGTCATAGAGTCTCAGGAGTGTTTGTACAATTTAAAAGACAGATGTCCAGGGAAGGGAGTTGGTGTAAGAGCGCCTGAATGTTTTGTTACGCGCAATTTGATGGCGTGCCAAGGAACAATTTCAACCGATGGAACCGTACCGACAGTTAATTAGAGTTGAATCTTCCAATGAAGAGAGACCAAATTCGAGAAAGCTGGGGTAAACCATGCGCGCTTCAATTTCGCGGCACCCGCGGTAGCTCCTCACAGGAATTTGTCGTGGATCCGGGATGGCTTATTTCCACCATTTTCTTCTCTTCGCTTTTACAAAGGGTCAGTGGGCTCGGGCAGTCCCCAAGAATCAGAAATTGAATCAGAAAGTCGCCTCTCCTCCCGACAGCGGGGGAATAATATTTTCTGATTATGGCGTTAAACGGGTGCATAGAGCGCGTCACCTAATCAGCACCCGCTTGCACAGAATGTCGGACAGATTCACTAGCAGCTTGAATGAAGCTACGTACCGGCGTTACGTGCCCACACCGAGCTTCCACATCGGTCCCGCAATTTCGTTCGGAAGAAGGGTCAGCTTCTGGAAGGGAAAAAATGCGCCTGCCCCTACCGGGCCACATATCCGTCCCCCTAAATCTCACGGTCCGAATACAACGGTCCGATATGTTTTCTTTTTCAGACATTCCCGTGCCTTTAGGCGTCAACCCACATCTATCGTTTTCAGCCATGTGCATGCTCCCTGGAACCCAGCCTGGCCTGGTCCCACAGAATGGAAAAATCGATACGAGCCTTGCATGTGTCCTAAAGGAAAAAGCAAACATGCTTATCGCCACCCACCGTCATTACCACCTGCACCCGTTCTTCTTGAGCTTCTTCCATTCATGGAGAATCAGAAATTGATAACCTAGCCGTTTGACGGAACAGAGTGCTCAATAAACGACACCGACCCGAAGCCCAAGCTCCACGCCACCGCGGAACTCAGCTATGATCTCGTGCAAGGGTGAGACTTGGCTATGAAGGCCTAGTAGGTGCGTCGCCAAGGAAGCATGTTCAGAGGGTTGTAAAGTATACCAACCTCTGTATTCAGGGCTGTCAGCCTTTTTAACGGAGCCAATACCTTGATAGAGGAACAGAACATTCGCAAAATCGGGGGGATATGTCTGCCAGTCTCACTCCGGCCCGAATTTCCGACAAAGGGGAATATTTAAGTGAACACCAACTTGACCCACTCCAACAATGGACACCCTCATTTCATCTCTCGTTCTACACGGCCCACACGATCTTCGCTATACACGCCGCCCTCTCCCGCCCCCTCCTCCCCATCACGTTCAAATCGCCGTTCTCTCTACCGGGCTCTGCGGGTCTGACCTGCACTACTATCTTCACGCGCGTAATGGCGCCTTTGCTCTCCAAGCACCCCTCGTCCTTGGCCACGAATCAGCGGGAATCATCACCGCCGTTGGGCCTCTCGTCACGCACCTTCGTCCCGGTCAGCACGTCGCTATTGAAGCCGGGATTCCTTGTGGATCATGCGAATATTGCAGATCTAACCGGTACAACCTCTGTGAGGGGATGCGCTTCCGGAGCAGTGCCAAAACTTTCCCCCATCTCGATGGTACGATGCAGACGCGGATAAATCACCCTGCGAAATATGTGCATGTGCTGCCCCGCGGGGTATCGTGCGAGCAGGGAGCACTCGCCGAGCCTTTGTCTGTCGTATTGCAAGCATCGAAACGGGCTGGAGTCTCGAGAAACACGCGCAAAGTACTTGTGTTCGGGGCTGGAGCTATCGGGATGCTGGCTGCTGGACTCGCGCGTTCAAGGGGCGTGCCTGTAGAAGCAATTGCCATGGTTGACATTAACCAACAACGGCTGGCATATGCAAAATCCCGTGGACTTGTGGGAAAGATCTTTTGTTTATCGCCGCAGGCCCCAGCAAAAGGCGTTGATGGTCTCGAGCGGAGTAGAGCCCAAGCGGAGGTATTTGGCGGAGGATATGATGTCGTATATGAATGTACTGGTGCTGAACCGTGTATTCAAATGGCTGTCTATGTGGGTACCTCTTCTTTTCCGGGTTTCTCGAATTCTAGCTAATGTCAATCAGAGTGCGAAAAGCGGGGGAAAGGTCCTTCTCATTGGAATGGGCACGCCTAACGCTTTGATACCCATAAGCAATGCCGCTACGAGAGAGGTTGACATAATAGGGAGCTTCCGGTATGCAGACACGTATAAGGAGGCTCTTGAGTTACTTGCTAGCAGTAAGCACTCCCATGTTCGCGACATAATGTATCTAACTTTTTGTTCAGACTCAATACCGCCAATAATGGATCTCATAACCCACCGAGTGCCCTTCAATGTTGACGCAGTAAAGAAGGCGTTCGAGGCTATGGCTAAGGGGAAAGATGAGAAGGGACAACTAGTGATCAAGATCATCATTGGTGCTGAATGACAGAGAGTATGGAAGACGGACCTGTGTAATTTGTGTGTAATTGTGATGTAATTATTTTGTTATGACGAGGTACCGGCTTTATGCGAGATTTTTATCCGCTTCTTTTGCGGCTTCTTGCAGCAGACAGTGATCGCCGAAGATCGACATCACCAACACCATGGCCACTATACGATCTCCTCATATCGTGGGTATCCGGTGAGCGCAATCTGTATCATGTTGCATAGTCATTGTGCCTTTCAAACAGGGGAAGTAAGAGAGTCTTTGAAGCCAGACACTTTGACACAGGAGTGTCCAAGTTCAATGGATGAATGTGGACTTACGGATGATCGCACCGTAGAACCAAGGGTCGCGCAAGATCTGCCGGACCGACCAGCAACATTGAAGCAAGAAAAATTTCGACTTCCGTTGTCCTCGTAGTTTTGCAAACAAGCCGATATATTCTGCCATTATACTATACATGAAACTAATAAGGTGCGTCAGCCACTGCATGGAGTAAATAATAATTGTAAAAATCAACTCACGCTTTAGGATACAAACGTACTAGACACTGCATTCCATAGCTTCAATGAATACTCAAAATCCGTGTATCAAGGAACATTATATAGATCAGACTCGCCTCGACTGTCGGGTTTTTAACTTCTTGAACTTCGGATAAGTAATTTTCATCCAAGCGCTCTTTCTTTCCTACTAAGACAAGCTGGGCGTAACGAGAGTACATTCGCTCTGACTTCCGGGCAGGATTGCGGACTGAAATCTGATAAGGGTAAGAAATATAAAGCCTGTCACAACATACCGTAAGACGGTAGCCATTTCCTACACTCTTCAGACCGAAGACGGGGAGAAGAATTCTACGAGTTCCGAATCTATGCCTCTTCAACATCTCTACACGTGGAACAACGCGTCTTAGTGAACCCGAATATCCTATATAAGAAAGAAGCTCTCCAGCTTGGGTGCAGGATAGACGCTGGAATACGAAAGCTTGAGCCTAGAAGGGCATAGTCTCGTTTCTACATTTGGCCAAACCTTGAAGACAAGTAACAGAGCATGCATAATCCATCCATCACGTCCCGTGAAGCCCCATATATCATTGAGAGCGAAGCAGCAGTCTGTATATTGTACTTTCTACCATATGCAAGCTGCCAGCTGAGCAACTAGCGCGCCTAGTCCTGAGTCGGGTAACTCGTGCCGGCTAACAATGTTTTGTTGCAGGACATCTGCGTTGCCGGCCGGTGGGAATAGAGCTGTTTTGAGGTAGCCACCAGGGTAGACATCATGGGAGTTGAAGAAGAGTGACGCCTTAAAATATTGCTCCCACGCGTCACTTTCCCCTGGTACGATCTTGCAAAAAATGCGTGCATGCGCAGTGGTTCATATAACTACGTTAAATATTCTTCTCAATCACCGCCAGTTAGTGGAGCACTGGTCTTCGGACCTGGACATTTGAACGTTGAACGGTCTCGACGACGGAACACGTCACTTCCCGTCCATCCTAATCAAGAGTAAACCTTCAATGTTACGATCTATTCACTGGCATTCTTCCCTTATCTTCCACGTCTTTAACACGGCTTCTGAGTTTGATCGTGGTGGGTTTTTCTTTTCCTACCTTATTGTAAATATAATCACATAATCACCGATATTTACTAGGAATCATCTATTACTTACTCATATTTCGGGCCAACACACTGAGCTAAATGGTCCTTTGCCCTGAGCCCATATCTACTAAATAGTTGCATAATGATGCAGACCCTTAGCATCCTTCTTCCCTTCTTCGTGTCAACGGGTTCTACATTTCTGACTCATGAATATCTCATCCCATCGTTATCGATATCATAGTTCATCACCATCTACGTAACTGGATTTTGAGCAGGATCCGTTAATTTTGATAGCCATGTATGTTATTTTCTTGCATTTGAGAATGAGCTGACTCTTTTGGTATGATTTCGATCGCGCTTGCGGACGGCTCGATGTAACGGTCTCTGCACTCACAATCTACGGGCACCAGAGCGCACCAAAGGTCCTCCCCTCGGTCCGAGATCGCAGGGTGCCTTGTATATTTCCGTGGTCTCATCCCTGAAAACACGTTGAGTATGGGCGAAGTCAGCAGAAACACAGTCCACGCGCGTGTTGGAATATATTTACGGAAAAGATTCTAGGGCACCCACCCCTAATTGTAATTGCAAATTATTGTTATTTTCCCCGCCGCCTCGCGATTTCTCTCACTATCGACTGGCCTCTCATGCCACCAATCAAAAATCTGAATCAATCCCCCTTTGACCGAATATTAGGCTTTCCTGATGCCCCCGACATCGAGACGCACACAGCGGATTGGTGGACGGTAATGGATCGTCACACCAAAGCACGTTACGACCCAAAAGCTCCTCTGTCTTCCCACCACTTTCGTTCACAATCTGCCTCGGTCTTTGAAGAAACAACGAACGAAGACGTTGTTCTCGAGTTCATTCACTTCCGTCGTTTCACTGCCACCAATCAGCTCCGGCGATCATGCCGCATCGTCGACCTTATAACTGAGGAGGACTTTGAGAAGGAGTGGCTTGCACTCTCAGCGGAGGAGCGGGAGAAGCATTTTTTAGCTGGTCTGCGCGCGGCAGAGCAAAACACGACCTATGTCACGTTCATCAGAAGTAAGGCGGATTGTCCGGAGCTGAACAGGGACGAGGTTACGCGGGAAGGTGGACAGGGATTCCTCGATCTCATGCACCAGCTCGTGCTCCCAGATAACGCCAATGTTCCAACGCAGCCTCATGTTATGGCCAACTCTCGGTTCGACAAAATGGTTGGGTTCAAAGAAGATGACACTCATAAGGCTCGCTTGGCACAACTTTCAATGGCAAGGATGATCAGATCAGAATATATAGGTGCGTGGAAATACATATCTGTGTTAGCAGCTTTTCAACATTGCCCAGCAAACTTTGTTATGAACGTCCTCATGTCATACAAAGGTATAACACCCGAGATCACTGTCTTCACCACTGAACACTCGAAAACCAAGTCTACTCTCAAGAACCACTCGGAAATGTTCGAGAATATGATGGGAAAGACTGCAAGCAAGCAATTTAAGAGGGACGAGGTTAAACGTCGCAAAGAGATGAAGCTCCATTGTCAGTGCTGTCTCAAGGTCGAAGACAAAGAGAAGGACGGTAAAATGACAGTTTGCTCTCGGTGCAAATCCATCGGACGCGAGATTCGATATTGCGGTCGTGACTGCCAAGTGGCTGATTGGAAGCAGCATAAGAAAGAATGCGGCAAGCCTTTGGGTATGATGAGCCGTTTCATCCGCGACTAGTATTCATCCATTTTGATAGATATTTCTTCCGCATTTAACGACGTTCACATCGGAGATAGCGAAAGCAACACCAAAAGACCTGACCTCCCGACATGTCCACCTGGGCATCGGCGGTCACCACACGCTGTTCGACTCATCGAGTACCTCGAACTCAGCACAAAGTACGACTACGTTGTCGAAACAAAACCTGGCACAGACGATGTCTTCGGTATCAAGCTCGACGAGGTCCCTGGTGCTGTCGCATTTATTCACATGCGGAATATGCTCTTCACCACGTCTGGTCCTGGCGCGGAAGGAGCTCTGCTCTACGTTTATCGAGTACTTCAGACTCAAGGTGGTGTTTCTGGAGAACGTTCCGTACAGGACCAACTTAAGCGCGAATATGGGGAACCTCTATGGAATCGAATGCAGGCCCTTGTTAAACGGGGTCCACCATTCTCTATACCTGAAGTATCTCGCAACGATGTTGACGTTATCATCAAAGCTTTGAGGCAATTAAAACGCTTCACTCAACAGCTTCCGTCATATACTATTGGTACGGGAGCGATAGCCAAGCTCGGACTTCAAGTAGGACCAAAGAAGGATGTTTGCGTAATCGTACACTTCCCGGAGGACGCAATGCCTCCACCATGCATACTCATCCCTATCCCCAACCCAGCACCTAGAGTCCCCGCACGGAACGCCGTCGGACCTAACTTCAACCTACCTGAGCCAAGGCACTTCGACGACTTCGATTATCACCAGTACGTCGACCTGGCCCAGCAGAAAAGTTATCTTCAAGTCTACCCGCATGCAGATTACATCCTCTGGGATAGCAATGGGGTACCGCTTGCATTTACATATACCGATATGCGATTCGCCATGGCGTTCCTTCATTACCGACATCGTTTGTTCGAAAATGGGCCGTACGACCATGACGCATTGGCGTACTTAATCATGGCTTTACGAACTGCCGTGCGTGGGAAGAAGATCCCCGAGGCGGTGCTTTTGGCGCAACTAGAGAGGGAGTATCACCCGGGGTATGTGGAGACAGTGAAGGCGTGCATCAAGGTGCGCCCGTCTGATGGGAAGGAGGTATATCATCGAAGGGACGGCAAGGTGTTTGAACTTGGGCAGATTCCTGCAGAAAAATCTCTTATGGGGAAGATCATGATGCAGCTCGAGGAAAGTGGGAGATTTGGGGAGATTTTGGATCGTTTCTAGCTCGATGGGATTCCTCGGGAGTCGGTAGTGCATGTGCATTCTACGTTTTTCATTCTACAGCTGAATGAATTCTTTTGTATAGGGTGGGGCACTATGTTTCGTAAAGATCGAACATCCCTTCGATCTGCGACCCCTAAGGATTGGCAAGGAACCCGCCTTCTCTTTCTGTCGTACCCTCTAGTTTACATAATGCGAGTCTTTTTCTCGAAACCAACAGTTCTCTGCATAATGCCTTCCGATCGAATTTCTATCGTTCCTACTCTTAGTCTATAAAGGATTCTGACTGGAAACGACACTGGGAAACAGATCGGCTAGGGGATAAAAACTCGTGCAACGGCAGACCGCCCATGTCAAAACTAAATAACTTCCATTCCCCCGTTCACCTATCTTGCGCCCCAAAAATTCATGTCTTCGCTTGATACTGCAGTAACCGACCTTGGTGGACCTCGTGAAGCTCCAGCCATGAAGCTTACGGCGTAGAAAAGTCCGACGGAGAAAGATGAAACAAGTCGTCCAGTGACGCACCTTGTTTAGTACTCGTTCCCACGTTTGATCTTTCCTTCACCAATGTCTAGTCACTGCAGACCGGGACCTATGTTAAGATGGGACTTCAAGCGTTATATCACCTCAAAGTGCATATTACAATCTCGTTGCAGTATCATCCGTACATGCGACTTGACCTTTGAAAGTCCGAAAGTTCATAATTTCCCCGCGCTCTCCGATGTTCATGGGCCTTTTACCGATTTTCTCGCATTCTCTCGGTCACTCAAAGTTTTTCAGCGCCGAATTCTGAGTAATGCCTCCATACTTCGGGAACTGGGCCCGCCGCGAGCGCCCGTGCCTGCCCCCCTGGTCAGTCAGCTTGACTGTCGCTTGTATCTCTCCCCCGGGGACGGACTATAAAAGCGCTTTTGTCAGAGTCAGTAGTCTTCAGTAACAACAATGTACTTCCTTCCTTTGTTTCTTACTCTCTTCGCCTTCCCAGTTCTCATCTTAGCTGGTGGTACTATCACCTCGCCGGTCAATGGGACGGTCATCCTGCCCGGGCAAAGCTTTGCCTTCTCGTACGATCCCATGGCGGACTACAGCGTGTCCACCTACAACTATACCGTCTTCCTCCTTACGAAGCTCCCCACCTCTCTTTACTCATCTAATGAGTGGTCCAGCGGACACTATTTCGGTCGTTTCGATTACCCTAACTACCCAGGTCAGTCATAAGCATGTTTATGTTGCTTCCATTAAACACATCTGCTTAGCCGTTCCGTACCCCACCCATCCTGCTCCAGCTAATCTAACCATGCCGGACTTTTCGCAGCGCGTTGGGAGTGGGTTTGGTGGCGGCATCAACATTAGCGACGCTAAAGTTTATTTGGCGGTCTTGGAGGAATGGGCTACCGGATCGGTGAGTAAACACAAGACCGATGCTGTACCTCGTAGGTGCTGATGCTTCTTTTGATACAGGACAACTTCGGATTGACAGTGAGCCTGGCAATCAACGAACTCATTTACAATGGCACGACGTCGGGTTAAGGTCCATTCAATGAATATTTCGAAATCTCTACTATAATGTACACTGTATTCACATTTAACGTATTATGGCTTTTAATTTTTAAAATGACGAATGGTAAATATCACGAAGGAGCGTATAAGTAGTACAATATTAGAAGATTTTTCTTCACTTTATCCCATTTCCTCAGACGTACTCTCTTTGCAGATATGCAGGACTTCTGGGATCGGGATCGACGCGTATCATACGCGAATTGCTGGGCGAACACTCTTCGTCGGCCTTACCCCCAATCACATGAAACAACGCCCCCATTCCTCCGTCCTTCAACCTATTCCATCTCTCCACGTTCCCCGCTCCTGGGGAAACAGTAATATCCTGCTTAACCAGAACAGCAGCTCGTACCTCGACGCTGGCAAGCTTAGCCACACCCGTCATCTTGTGGTTGCGCCGATTTTCGACTGCGTCAATCAAGGTATCCCTCAGGAACGACATTGATGGCACCGTGCGCGACTTATGTTTATGTTGAACGATAATGTTGAGTTTGGTCAAGCGGGGCACCAACGGCATTTCTCTATCTCCCTCTCCCTCTCCCCCTTCTTTGACGTGAATAGAGGGCAAAATCTCCAGAAGACAGGAATCCATCCTATCGTTCCACACGGTAAAACTCAACGCGAGCTCTTCCAGCGCGGGCGACACCCGAAGAATGGAAATAAATTTGTTCACCACCGGCATACAATCTCCGAAAGTGATCTTGCGCAAGGAGCAGCGGGATCTCTCGATTAGAAACAGAAGGACGGGGAGGTTCACCTCTCGGAAATCTTTGTTGAACAGCTGGACGTGGACTTCTTCCAGCCTGGGTGCGATGATGGATCGAAGGACACGTGGGTCTCCGGCGTGAAGAGTACGCAGAAAAGGGAGTCGTATGTTGTCGGTCATGGGCGTGACGTTCTTGAGTTCGGGTCCATAGAGCTTGTACTCTTCCACCTGTCCCATCTCCTGAAGGTACTTCGATATGCCCTCGGGTATGGACATCTCTTTGGCCCGAGCGCCGCACCAATGATCGCTGAATGATTTCAGCTGAGCGAATGGGAGCTCCAGCGTGAAGCCTCCCATAGATACATCGGCGGATTTCAGCTTGGGCGCATCCGCAAAGATACTGCATGGCGTCGCTGACCAGGGCATGTCCGCAATCATCCCAGGAGAGCCAGAAAACTTGAGCAACTCCAAAGAGCCGAGACGTCCACGAACAGCGTCGAGTACGGCTAGTGTCTCGGGGTTGGATAAGGTGAAGTCGAGGCTTTTCCACCGAGGAGCGTGCTTCATGAGGATGCGGAGGAGCATGTGGGTGACGGAAAGCATGGAGTCTTCTCCCTCGACGAAACGGATGGAGAGCGGTTGGTCCTGCGAATGTTTAAGGACGTCGAGGAGGCATCTGTATGGTTTCAGGACGTTCATAGCCTTAGGACTGGTGTCGATGGTGATGTTCGTCCATAGAGGTGCGTATGTGGTGATGATGGAATTCCATTTCTTACACACTTTACTGAGCACCCAAGGACCGGCGGTGGCGTTAAACGGATCGATAGTAGTAGAAGGTATGGCCTGAGAGAAAATGTCAAGCAATATTTCCGTGGGCATCTCATTTATGAAGGCGGGCTGTTTGGACTTCTCCTTTTTGATCCTTGGGACGTTTTCAGCGTCCAGGTCATCGCAATGAAAAATCGTGGACATGAAAGAAGGAATGTCGGAAGCGTTCCGGAGATACAGTTTGCTATAGTAGTCCATGAATTTCTCGTATTGAGCTTTGTTTGTTAGCGGGTCGCTGAACAACATCTTCAAAGAGTATCTGTCAAAAAAACACAATCAGGTTGCGATCAAACAGAGAAGGGCCTGCCACGTACGAACAGCAATGCTTTCTTTGATAAGACTGGGGGACCGCAAGGGGTCCGTTATGCCAAGTCCTATAATTCAAGCGAGCGAGGGCGTATTTAAAGAGGAAGGCAGCAGACCTATGACTCGGTGCAAGAGAAAGTCCTGGAAATATCTGGAAATACCCCTTTCAAGATCAGCGACAGATAATTCGAGAAAGGACCAGCAGATTGTGGCGGCACCCGGTGCCTTCGCGCCTCAAGGCAAAGACGTTTCAGGAACATCAAATTTCTGGATTAACGCAAAATAGAATAGCGTTAAGTGGCGTCTGACGATACCCAAACGGCATGTAATCATGAATGGTCCAACCTGCAAGTCCGACAAACTGACCATGATCATCTGGAGGTAAGTTAGACAGGGTTAATGGCCATCCTTGGAGGTCAGATTCACCCCAGATGAAGGTTTGTAATGCTGGTGCTGCAGCGACATTACGCTTTGAATGAATCCTAAGCATAGCCTTATACGCATGGTGTGGCTCGATGAAGTTTTCCGATAATTTTTTCGTCTCTCGTGTATCAAGCCTCAGGCTCTTCAAGCTCTTAGGCCCTACTTATCATCGACTTTGTCTCCGAAACCAAAGGTCCGAGATTGGTATTGAAGGTCACAGATACTGCTGCGTATTATAATATCAATCTTTCACGCCACTCCCCGTCAGCCATTTTCACCGCAGCACAGTAAGATATGCACCTTTGGCAACACGTATAGGCGTGGCAAACATAATTCAGCTATCACTCATAGCTCCGCACGTTTTCCCTTGTATGAGCTGGTTTGGCTTCAAGAATTGCGGCAGCGTTGGGAAGGTCTGGGTCTAAAGATTCGTTTCCGGGCAACAGTGGACATTGTTGTGCTTGTTCATCTCGAGAAAAGATCGATGCGAACGATGTTGTGTAAAGCAGAAGTAAAATTAAGGAGACGAGCGGTGAGTGGTTTTCGGAAGGCGATCACCGGCAAGCCGCCATGTTTTCACGCTCCGACCAACTTGTCGTCCACGTTCCCCTCCCAATGCGTCGCCCACCAAAAACACCAGAAACACCACGGAGAACATTGCAAAATCACCCGGAACTGCTTAGGAGTAGGTTTACTTGAATGCAGAGATCAAAAAATAAAAATCAAAGCAAAGTGAAATGAAATCGGGAGAATCGGCAAAATGTTCGAGCACCACCACTTGCAAGCCATATCCTTCGGTACCATTCTTCTGGTGTGACTACCCTCTTCATCTCCCTGGACAACGAGTGAATTTGCTCTTGAGATGGCTCTGGATTCGTTGTATCGATGTCAGCGCGTACATTGCGTCCATTTTCGTGTCCAACTTCCTCTTGGAAGGCCCGCAGCGACGGATTACTTGGTGTACGGGGATAGCGGGCGAAGACTGTCATCACTTTCGGTCCCATTGGAGGCATAATTTACACCATAGGATGCAGACAAGGTCGAGACATCAGGCCCAAGCTTCACGTATGGCGTCGCGTCAAGGAGCAGGCATCGGAGGGTCCGCAGCTCTGTCTGAATCGCCCGTTCCCCTTCTCCGGTTCTCGATGGATGTCAATGCCTTGGATTACTGCAGGTTTTTGTTAGTGCCTTTGGCCCCGGAAAGATAGCACGCCAGGCTCATCGTCCAAGGACCAATCTGACAGGGCCCTTATTGCACTCCCGAATTTAGTCGGATCTCCAGAGGTATCGCAGTAGTTCTATTCCCCTGGAAGGGTTTCTTACAGTCGCTCAGGCCGATTTTTGGTCTCTGCCATCTCGCAGTCGAGTACACACTGCGATAGGGAAGCAAGAAAGCAATGGTACCGTCCTTTCTACGGCGCGCGCGGGAATCAGGCGATTGGTAAGTAGAGTCTTTAGCGTTTATCCCTGCCCTACTTATTTATATAAAGGTATTATAATGTCTCTTCATCTATCTGAGCAAACGGCGCTCTCCGGATACTCATAGTGCATGAAAGTGGAAATGTGACATTACGGGAATTTGTCAAGTCAGATAGGACAATGTCCATTGAAGGGATGGGATGGAAAGTGCTGTGGAAGGTGGAGCTACATGCCAAGGCTAGTATGTGAGTGAAGTCGGCCTGAGGAATTGTTAAGCTGGTGCTTATGTTCATTACAGGGAGAGTTCATGAGCGAAGAGAAAAGGCTGAAGTTGAAGGTGCAGCTCGAAATCAAAAAATGTGCAAGGGACGTGCTCAACAAGAAAAATGGCGCTTCCCAAAGACATGTATTGATGGCCCAAGTGTTTGTCACCAAGTTGCGAATTCTCGACCTGCGAAACCAGAATATTAATGCAAGGATGTATATTCAAACAAGATCACCTCAACCATGTTCACATCAGCCTGCTCCAGCGAGGCTGTTACATGAGTAATAGGTTTCAAATGAGAACTGATGCTGATATTTTTCACCCAGCCTATGGTTCGCTGAGTTGATGTGATGAAGAAAAGAAGCAGCGTCTATTCATAGCTCGTGGAACATGTTATCCAACAATCCGGCGGAAACTCTTACCGACATCATCTCTATAAGTTTCCACCCACTTGTAGGGTCAGCGACCAGACCAGGCATCAGAGCGCTACACCGCAGCCCTCTCGGGGTAGTGGATGTCTCTGCAGTCCTCGCTATACTTTGCTTAATGCGACAGTCTTCTAAATCTCAAGTTCATCGGATCTTCATCGTTAGATCCATCGCGCATCTTCACCAGTTCCAGTGTCTCATGTCAAATCACGGGTGACCCGGTGATACATTCTGACCCAGGGTATGTTGTTTATTTAAACACCCATCCTTGTTGCCTTCCACTGTCGCGGAGCCCAATATGTCAGCAGTACCAGCTTCACGACCCACTTCACTTCCTGCTCTAGACAACACTCTTGGGGCCCTATATATTGGCGCCAGTCTCGCGATGCTGTATGTATTAAGTTTCTCTCGTAGATGATCACTACCTCTAACAGCGTGGAAGATTGTACGGTGCTATCTGCGTTCAGACGTTTCTCTACATAACTTCAAATCGGGCTCGATCTGACCGTTGGTGGTTGAAGCTTCTGGTATTAGTTATAGTGTAAGTGGCGATATTCTATATACGCTGACAACAATGTAACTCAACTTACTTGCAGCGTAAGAACTTCATCCAATGCGGTAATGCCATCAATCATACTCATCTGATATCCCACAAACAGGGATTAGATACTGTTCAACAAGGTGTGATTATGGCTGGCATGTATCGCTTTTTGGTGAGCGACTTCGCCAATCCAGCTGCATTGGAAGAAGGAGGAGCCGATAGTGGCGTAGCGTATGTATTCATATTTTTTACATTTAGCCGCATCTCATTAACAAGGTAACTAGATTGACCACATATGCAAGTCTTGTTATTTTGTCGTGAGGTTACTTATGACACTAACATTACGACAGGAGTCGTCTATCATCGGAGTCAGCGTCGTTTCTTGGTCTTCTCTCAATATGCTCATAGGACTAGGTCTGCTCTGTGCTTCTCATGCAGCTGTGAGTAAACGTTTATCAGAAATCTGTCTTATTTATGCCAGTTGATAGCTTTTTCTGTTGGCGCATATGGAAAATCGGCGCTTCTTCACTGAATTTATGGATGCGAATCACCTTTATGGCTATCACGGTAGGAGCATTGTACCATTCTTTCTTTACCACGTCTTCATGTCCCACGACAGGTTCCATTGGCGTTCTTTAATTTCGGTCAGTAGGGCAACACTGTCACTACTATTGAATTTACCTACCTCTCTTTGAATTCAGCATCGTATATCGGTCCGTCAATACATTTGGGAAAAATCAGTGACGGTGCTGATACTTTGCAGCTATGGGTGTCCTCGGTTCCCAGCACCGCTTACAGACTTCCAACTCACCTGGATTTTCTGTGAGTGGTTATTATTTACAGAAGCCAGACCAACGAACACCTCCCAGCTTGCAGTTAAGCTTGCGGCTTCAAGTGGCATGGCCTTTGATGTAATCGTGACTCTGGCTATGAGTAAGCGGCTTGATGTCTATTCCGTTTCGAGTGACGGTTCAACTGCCTTGTAGTTACAAGTCTTCATCGAGTTCGATCAGGGATCATCAGGTGCGTGGTCGTTCTCACGATGGACGGTTGTTTGACATTTCCGGTATAGAAGTGATCATGTTATCACTCTTCTTACACTGTTCACTGTCAATACGAACCTCATCACGACGTAAGTACTTTTGTCGCCTCTATATACCATTACCGTTGAGACTCGCCGATAGTTTACTCTCGGTAGGGTCATTGGTTACGGTAAGATGAGAGTTCGATTCGAAATCCACGTTTGTGCTCAACAAGTATTCTTGTAGTTCTTGGTCCTTCCCGATGCGACAGTCTACGGAGGAATTTCTTTCTTAATTGCAAAGTGTAAGGTTCATTTCCTCAGTTTCATCTTCGTTCAACTGATTCCTATCTCTTCAAGCGTACTTGAACTCGTTTTTAGCCATGTAAGCCTGACCTTCTTTCGTAATTCGAGTGAAGCTTACAATATCATCATCCATCAGACTCAATTCTAGAGATTACCTTCGAGAAAAGCTGGATCCGTCAATGTCGATTCACGAGGCCCAATCTTCACATCCAGTGTTTGCCGAATTTAATGTACGTGATAATTGTTGTTCTTAGGCATCAAATTGACGGTCTGCGAAAGTCGACTGATACCACAACGACTCAGCAAATGGAGGAGTCGGAGCCAGAGTCAGCTCTTGTGAATGATTCGTCAACCAAAGTCTAAATTATTTTGCTGATGTTGGGGGAATTAACTTATTTATATGTCGATTAAATATTTTATGTTTGATATGTGTTATACTACGATGCTACAAGGATATATCCCTTCACTGAGTAACAAGATACTAAAAAGAGCCAAGCAAAAAATTAGGATCATGATGTGAAGGGCGTCACCGTTCACGCACCCTGGTCCCTCATTAGACGCTTCTTAGCGCAAAGTGAAGGTAGGCAACTTTAGTCGCTACTTATCTGTCCAAGTTCAGAAATTACTACACCTACCTACTGCCGGAAGGTGGTCACCAGCTCGGACAAGTGGCTGGGCGATTGATCGATCGCCTGCCAACCGTTCCTTATTGGGACCTTGTGCCGGTACCAATACCAATACCACCTTGTCTCTCAATGCCACGGTATCATTTCCTTCCTTCATATCACAAGCGCTCTTCAGCAATCGATATATCGATCTGTGGGGGCTAATTGCAAATGGGATGCATCCCCTTCTCGAAGACGTGTTTGGCGCTGCTGTTTTGAAGGAGAAACCCATTTACGACTCACTGAATCGTGTTACGAACAAGACCCTAGACAACATATAAGACTCTGGTAATGTCAGCATCAGCGGGGACACGCCAATAAAAGGAGCGAAGAAGCCGCAGATGTACTTGTACTAAGCATTTGGCTGGTCTCTCACCCGCTCGAATAACAACTAATACACCGCCAGGCTGGGGCCGCCGCCACAATGCAAGCAAGTCATATCGTAAGACGTTCCTTCCAAGATTTCTCGCTTCTCGGGACTTTTTCGTTCCATCTTATCCCCCATAATGTTAGGCATTGCAGTGCGATTGGATAAAGTTCGCTTGGGAAATGCTGCATCCAGGTTCGTGAGTCTCTTCAGCTCCAATGATTCTCTATCTGATTTCTTTACCAGTTAAGCAGGCGGGATACAGAGTACCTCGACCATGTTGCACTTCTCGAATAGATTCTTCCTCTATTCGCCTTCACACACCTATCCTCGTGTCGTCTTTAGAAGGGCAATATCAGCATGTTTTCTAGTGCAATTCTCGTAGTTGCCAGTCGGAATGCCCTTCTTATGCCTAACAATCTCAAGAGCTATTCAGTCCTGGGAACGGCTCCGGCCCCATGGCTGTATCATCTGTATTTACAACTACAATGATAAAGGCCGCCTCGGGAAATCGGATAAACGACTACGTCTTATTCGTTAGCGCCTGAATCTCACTCTACTGCCGTCCAATGACCTCTTGAAGAAGCAACGCCGGATCGCGTCTTCAGTGGGTCGCCAACTTCCACCGACATGAAAGGAGTATCCTCAGCTCCAGTCCCGAACGCGACTCAGGTGCATGTCAGCTTCGATGAGCCGCCTCGTTAATCATCTTGAAAAAGATCTGGCCATCTCACTGTATCGTCATTCTTCAAACTTCTCCTGCCGTATCCATACCAGCCACAGGCCTTCTTCAGGATGTCTTTTTTTTCCCTAGCAAGGGACATACGGACAATCAGGCGACCCTTCTACTTCGATTCGCACTCCAACTGTGATACCCGATCATACAGGAGATTGCTATCGAAGCGTGTGGCACGTTCACGTGAAGTAGTTAACGCTGAGAAGCGGTCGTGGATCACCTCTCTCTCACCACCATAAGGTGTTGCATTACCCTTCCCAGAGACCAAATGCTGGATTCCAATTGGTGCGTGAATTACGAAAGTATCGACTGCATCCCTGATCAAGATCCAATCTATCAGTTGATCAGTGGCGCTCGAAGCTGAAATTAAGGCTTTTATAGCCTGAGGTGAGGCAATTTACCCACCGCAACGTCAAAGCGTCTATGTGGTCCGTATCGGAATCCGAAATCATCATATCAGATGACACCATCGGACTCATCTTAAAAGCCAGCATCGATGCTCTCCCGTCTCTCAGTTTTTTCCTGCCATTTCAACTCTTTCCCACCCACTATGTCTGTCAAGAACTTTGTCGAAGTACGCTGTGTTTCGCCCGTTACTCACAGGGGAATCTTATAGAGTGTTGTTTAGGAGACTATCAGCTCGCACAAGATAGCTGTCTTCTCGAAATCCTACTGTCCTTACTGCCGGCGTGCGAAGACGATGTTTAAGGACAAATACCCCGATGCGGACATTGGCATCATCGAGTGTGTCTGTTGTTCAAACTAATGACGACAATTGCTCATCTCCGTATTCCGCAGGCTTGATGAACGTGATGACGGAAGTGACATACAGGAGTATCTCCGTCAAAAGACGGGTCAAGGCACCGTACCCAATGTATTCATTAGTAAGTCTCGCGGTGATGCGTCCAGTTAACTTATCTAACATATTTTCTAGACCAAGAGCACATCGGTGGGTGTGATGACACGATGGCACTGCAGAGTTCAGGAAAGCTTGCTGGATTGATTGCAGCATAAGGGAAGTAAGCTTTGATAACGGACCAGACTGCGAAGCAGGAATCCCGTAGAAGTAAATCGTAACTTGCGCAAGAATCTATGTACAGTGTTATCTCTATGCTAAAGGCGACGCATACACGGAACAAAGTCGGTTAACATTCCTTTATACCGCCACAGGACTTTTCTCCGCCTCGGGTTTTCCTTCCCTCCTTTCATCAAACACGACGGCTTTGAGACCCAAGCACAGAACTACCTCCAGCCCTGCAACCCCGACGAGAACCCAACACCCCCGTTGCCATGCGCCCACATATGCGTCAATAACGGTCTGTCGCTCTGGCCCGCTCTCAGGAAGTCGCGAAAGCGTATCAACAACAGAGTTTGGGTTCAAACTTGTTATCACTGAGAGATACGGTGACCTGACGAGCATATCACGAAAAGCATTGTTGATCACTGTCGAAAATTGAAAGGCTGAGTGAGAGACGCAGTTGAGAAAGATACATACCATTGCCAAGAATTGCTACACCAAGAACACCACCCAGGGTAGGTGCGGTGCCAACTAAGGCGGTCACGGTTGACAGATAGTCGCCAGGTAGACCGATCTGCGCAATGACCATCGTCATCTGTGTTCCCTACAAGTACATTCAGCATTGTCAGTGCATTACAAAAGTAGGAAAACATACGGAACCAAAGCCTGCACCACAAATCAACGAATAACCTACAATGCGACCGATGTTACTGCCTTCGTTCAAGGTCGACATAAGTCCCTATCGAATCACGTTAGTCCCGCCCACCTTGCCGGTACAAGCTGGATACGACTTACCATACCACCAGCCAAAATTGCCAGAGGTATGACGAACAGAGCTTTCAACGCGTACCCGCCACCCCATCTAGGTGCAAGCCAGCTCGTAGCAGTACTGGAGATTGATGCCATGATCAAGAACGGGATGATCAGCGCAGACGAAACTACCGAAGACATCCCAATCACTTGAAGAAACACTATGACGAACGAGCTGGTTGGCACTAGGGTCTTAGAGACTTGACACTTGAGAGACTAACCAGGAAGATAGAATGCCTAAATGCTAACCTATCAGACTATTGAAGAGAATGAATTATGTGGTCACAACTAACCAGTGCAAACAAGTGGAAGAACGAAAATGTTCGCACAACTACGGCACTGTAGTCAGATACCCAACTCTCACAGAGACAAAGAAATCCGTACTGGTCATAATGCTCACATTCCTCCATTTCCATGTCGAAAACAGCTCAACCGGTACAACAGGCATCTCTGCTTTCGTCTCTACTGCGATGAATGCAAGAAAGCTCGCCCCCGCGCCTGCGAAACATCCTATCACTACAGAAGAGTTCCAAGGTAGGTCTTGGCCTCCCATGTTGAGTGCGACAACCAGACAGCTGAGGGACACCACAATGAGTAACATCCCGATCAAGTCGATCTTGGCGAGAGCCTCTCGGAACGTCCGGATTCGTGATGGCGGTGGTGGTATACGGAGCGTTGCCCACAGGAAGATGGTAACTAACATCCATCAAATCAGGACGGGTGACAAAATTACAACGCGGGAAATAAACTGACTAACAGGCCCAAAAGGTGCGGTGAATAGGAAGCTACAAGAGCTGTTAAGTTCATAGATCTAATGTTGAACAGATAAACTCACATCCAGCGCCACTGGCCAGCTTTTGCAAGCGCTCCACCAGCAATTGGCCCAAGCGAATCAGACAGGATGAAGACTACGTTGAAAATATTCATGTATGCTCCTCGTTGCTTTTCGTTTGTTAACTCTACCCAAAATGCATCAGTAAAACAAAAAAAAAGAGACATCTACAAAGATGTACTCACGAGAAACGATGATACTAACTAGACTAACCAGTCCAGCACCACCGATACCACTGATCAAACGTCCCGCAATCATCTGTGATAGTCCGCGACTTGTTCCTGCGATGATATTGCCAACGATAAATACCCAGACTTCCAAAAAGACGAGCGGTTTGACGCCAACAGCGTCCTAATAGCCGTCACTCAATTATAGCGTGGACTACATAAAAAATTTATAACCCTTACAGCAATCCTTCCAGAGATGGGCTGAATAACAGTCGTCGTGAGCAGGTAAGATGTTGTTATCCATGACAGCGAGCCTTTGATCTCGAGTTCAGAACCGATGGTAGAAACCGAAGTCGCCACGATGGTTTCATCTACGTCAGAATAAGAGTCAAGTCGCGCAGATTTCTGAAATTCTGAAAGACGCACCGATAGCAAAGAGAAACAGCGCCAGACCAAGACTAGAATCGGGTTGAATGAGCATTCTGATAGACTGCAGTGAGATGTTCTGGAGACCTTGACAACAGAACGGTCACTTGAACGAGGGACATGTCATTGACTTTGGGAAAAGGATCGCTGGGTTGGACAGCTACATTTTCCTGCTCTGGAGTACGAGGTTGCGAGGTTATCGAACGAGATTCGGACCGGCGCTCCGATTGGATTTCCGCAGATTCATGACTTGAAGGCATTTCTCAAGGACTTGCACCTTGCTTCGATGGGTTATTATATAGGACCTTTGAGCAGCGAAAGGACTCACGGTAGTGTCGCCAAAGAAACGTTGTCGATGAGACCACGCGGTTCAAAGTTCACGTTCATTGATGGCTCGGACGCGGAGAGTCGGATTCTTTGATGCATTCCTGCGGACTGTGAAATGATAGCAACTGTAGCTGTTATGATCTCGTATTCATAAACGGGAGAAATAGCATGATATAGAAGAGCGTAGTTGCAACTGACAGAGTAACTGCATGCGGGATGCAGACGAGTGACTCCGCCGCGGCATGATACCGCGGCACAGCAACTGCCGGAAGGAATTGGACGGTCCTCTTTTGATTGGCCATTCGTATGCAGTCTTTACCTTGAGCTTTCTCATGACGAGGGGGTATACTATTACCCTCTTAAGACTTTTTATCACATCTTCTCATTCATACTACTTGCTAAGGTCAAGGACCCGGTACTGTATTCACATCGATAGCAGAGCGCGACGCTTACACACCACCAATCGGCATCCCAAGTCTCTATTCCGCGACGTAGACTCTGCGCAAGGTATGTCAAGTAGCGCTGACCTCAGGCTTTGGTGAAGCACTAGTTAACAAGGTAGGAAAATGCCAACCTACACCAACCCGGTAAAGGCCAGTTTATGTAAGTGCAGATTTTAGTCTATGCTGTATTTTACCTTGCTCATGTTCTGTACAGTAACATTGGAATTTTTTCCAGCTTGCATAATGCCCGAACCCATCATGTGCCGCCATTTCCAGGTCTTTACCTCAAGCATTGTCATGATATTTCATTACGGCTAGCTGCTCAGAGCTTCCGAAGGGTAATGACAATATTCTAGACATCGAGAAGTACTACGTCCGCAACCAGAGAAAACATCACCAGCGCTCAAGCCACATTGGATCGTCTCCTACGAGGACGGCACCAAGAGCTAGCGACAAAATCACCAACGCTAAAACCTTCCTGTATCCCCATATACATGCCCGCGACGGTGTCGCTGATGCCTTTCGACACTTCTACCCGATGTCATACAATTTCTGCACCTCTGCTGTCTCTCTCGCGTTTTATCACATCTTCTAATAGACGATATGACTCTACAACCTCCCTAAACGCTATCACGAGTCAACTAGCAATGGAGAGAGGGTCGTATATCTACAGAACCTCTAGTGCTTGTCAACTTCTTGTATCTCCGGAATATAGGACATTGTGCGGTGCTGTCATCTGGTACAAAAGGATATGTATTCATACCGTTCGTACGTTTAATAGTCGTGATCATCCCCGGGCTGCATGTTTGTGTCCCTCGCAACAAAACTTGTTACGGACCCCCTCATGGTTTCCGCGCACACAGGCCTCGGGCTCGCACATGTCATTCACAGAAGCCTTTCAGATGACTTCCTTGCTGAAGTCTCTTATCTCCATGGTTGCAGAATAAGATGGCGCGAAGCATTATCCAGCATCCGCACTTGCCGCTCTAGCATTTCGAATTCCCCTCTCTGTCAACGCACACTCCATTGTATGGAGGATTGAATAACTTGAGGAACACGACAAAAGGGGTACGATGGATAACATTCTTACCCACCGCCAATGCTACGCGGGCCTATGTAGCCTCGATAGTTTGGCGTGAAGGCGGACGATCGTACCCGGTTGCTCTCCTGCAGTTGACTCCGATGGCCTGCTGGAGTTATTACAAAGTCTATTGAAAGCGGCGATTTCTTTGCTGACAGGCGATAAGCGTTGCGATCAAAGAACTGGGCGCTGTTACCGCCCGTGGGGAAAAACAATGTTGCGATGCATCATGAATTGAATAGCAATATTCATAGGAACAGGATGCGCTCACATATCGGAGGAAGGCCTCCGACGCGTACAGATGGAAAGCGAGATTTAGGAGACTCTCGTACGACATCGAGTCTATTGCCATTCTTGGCTCGGGGATATTGTTCGAAAAAGAAAAAAAAAATTCAACGCAGTCAGAACGTTGGGGCAGAAGAAATGGGGCTCACTGACTTTATTGACAGGGGCGTGCCTCGACCGACCGCGCTTGGGCAAACCTGACTGCGACACGCTTACGGGCCGGAGGAAGATGTCGATTCAGCGTCTGCTACTGGCGCTCATTGACAGATATCCAATCGCAGTGATAATAATAGCCCGGAGGCTTTAGCGTTGACAGAAAATGAAGCGGTCAAGCTCCGGTGTACTCGTGAAGGCTGCTTTCAATTTTGTAACGGGTTGCGGAAACTAATAGACTTGAGAAGTCACGTTCCCCTTTGTAGTTTCCTTCCCGGTTGTAGTGCCTCGACCTAAGCTCGATCTCGTTTCAGCTTTCAGCACTAGATGGTCACAATGTTTCAGCGAGTACTGTCCACTTCCACAAGGTAGCGGAACTTGGTTAAACCCTTTCACCTGGCATTCAACGCGAAGTACTGACGCGGTGCCTTCCAGACTTGAGGCTGAGACTCTGGACTCTGTTGTTCCGTCAATTTGATTATATTGCCGAAGAAATGTGGAATGTTTACTGCTCCCGAATTATACAAGCCGTTCCTGCAGGTTCCTGCCCCTCTCAAATGTCAATTACGCCAAGAACGCGTTCCGGTCCGATGTCTCTCTAATGAAGACGCGGCGTACTTATCATGCACATGTACTTAGGACAGTTGTGGCCGTCGAGCTAAGTCATTGCTATAAAGTGTTAGGATAAGAACAAATATAGTAGGGTTGCCATTGCGACCTCGATGATCTCTGGGAGATACTGCGTAGAAAGAATGAAAAGCAATGCTCCTACTGTGGGTAGTCGGCATGTGCAAACGGATCACGATGTGCAAATTTCGATACAGCTCGGCTTCCTCTAAACCCACAAATAAAATCATTGCGCACTATTAATTATACAATTTTGTTCAGTTGTCAGAAAAAAAACCGAAACCAATAAGTAGCCAGAACGTGCTGCAAAACAATATTTGCACATCGCGATCCATTTGCACATGCTGACCACCCATAGTATGTTGATGCTCACTGAAACACCTCAAGCTCCCAATGCCGGGTTCAGCGTCGAGTTCTAGTCTTAGAAGGTGATGCCGTAGAGCCGATTACGACGGCCGATTACAGCTGTCGTCTGGATCAAAGCGTAGTGGTAACATCAGCATGACAGCCTGCTTTGCACGCCTAGGACATACGTACATCGTAATAAGAGGAAAGACGTCCTGTCTATGTTAACTGCGCATCAAAGAAAAAGCATCTCCAGGCCAGACGTGCGGCGAAGATCTAGCAATGGCATCGGAATCTGTTGTGCAGCATCGGCAAAGCACAGTAGCGCAAGACGAAAGAGCAACAGCAGGCAGACGTACAACTGTTGTCTGAACATAAATGACGCGCCATCAGCATCGGGGTTTGAGAGTTTCTAGGGTTCCCTGCCCAAAACGGTTAGTACTTGTGGATAAAGGAAACCCATGTCAGACCGGAGTTGTCGAAACGTCTCCATTGTGACGAGGAATGAAGCTTGAAGAGACGCATCGATTTTAAGTTGATCATAGGAGAATCAGGAGAGGCAGTACCAGTAGGCCGCATGTTATGGTGAGAAATTGCCATCGTTCGGAAGCACATAATGGAAGCAGACTTCTCGAAGAACAGGTGATATTGAAGCGAGTCGCAGCGTACGACCTCGCTTTGTGATTTCGACGCGTTCTTCTTTGTAGAATAAAGATTCTTGTAGGGATCTGTTGGTCCCCTTGTGGCCCCCTGAGGTGAGAGAGCGCTGATAAGAGGGATAGCTGGCTGGCAACCAATTAGATCCCGGCTACAGACCGGTCATCTTGGATGGTTACGAGAGAACGGACGGCCGCTTCAAGGTACCGAAGACCGACAAGACCTTGCACGATTTCTTCAATAGACGGCGTTCCCTGAGCGGATCAAGAACAGAACTAGCAGCCACCGTACAGTGAGGTAATCCAGTCGAATGAGACAAAGAGGAAGACCAGAAAGAAAGAGAATCTCAAGTCCCAGTAATACTAACAGGATACGCGTACTATGTTAAGCCGGCCAAGACTGGGTGGCGAGACTGGACGGAGGAACTAGTACTCGAGGAAATACGGAAAAATAAACAAGTTCGGGGAAAAGCGTGACGTTGTGACGGCGGGAGCACGTGGCAGTACTATTTGGCCGTGATTATTGATTGTGGCTCCCAGCAACTGATTTGCACCGTCGCTGTCGTCGTTGTTGCCATCGACCAGCACCCGTGTACATTTTCAGCGGCTCTCGTCACCGTTGCCGACGTTCTCTACGACCATCCTGCCGTCGTGCTCGATCTCTACTAACACTCAAAAGCGGTGCGTTACGTTTCCCATTCGCATCATTGAATCCCACTGACACGCGAAACGATTATCTTTGTTCTGTTTGCTCCTCCTCCGTCTCCTTCCTCACTTGTATTGTGCTCGTTGCGCCGAATTTCTTTCATTTCTTCAGAAGAACGGGACCTGCTTCTTGCGGTCAAAGTCGATGGCCGTTCTCGCACCTTCAGATTGGCAGTATCCTCTGAGAGAATCGACAATGGACGTTCCTTCTTCCAACTCGAAACAGCGCTCGCCGCCTGCAAATGACCATTCACCTTCACAGATGTCCACCTCGCACAATCAACAGCAGGGCGGCTACCATCAGCCGCAGCAGCTCTCACAGCCTTATCCGTATCCCGTCCAACAGCAACCACAGGGCGCTTGGACGCCGTCTATCTCGGCCCAACCATTTTATCCGGCTTTCTATCAAAATCAGCAACAGCAACCACCCTATCCTCAGATACCCCAGCAGACCCCCTACTTCGACCCCGCCAACGCACAGCTCGCGGCACAATGGGCGTATCACAATATGCTGATTGCTCAACACTCCCCGCAGAATTTCCCACACGTTTCGCCGCCCCAACAACACCACTCGTCGTCTTCGCAAAGAAGCGGGCCCACCCCTTCCTCCTCCAACGATTACTTTGCCCAAAATCAAATTAACAACGTGTACAGTCCCTTTCCTAGCGGTACCCCTCCGCCTCATTCGAACCACAGAGGTGGCGCTGGCGACCATCCACAGCAGCAGCAGCAACCGAATGGACAATACCCTGGTTTCCATCCATACCGACGTCCAAGTCGGCAACAATCACAAACTAGTGAGCCCAGTGACTGGCGGTCCGGTGGGGTTCCGAATCCTCCATATGCTAGGCCAGATGCATCAGGATCAAGTTCCTCCGTCAATTCGTCGCACAGTTCACGCCAGCGGACAAACAGCAATCAGAGTGGTCACAGCGGGCATAACGTGCCGTCCGCGAACGGGAGCGTCCGTAGCAGGAATGGCTCCTCGGCAGCTTCAGCTCCAAACTCTGCACGGTCTTCGCCTTCAACATCAACATCGCCGTCGGCGTCCGGACCTCAGCGCGGACCACCTCACAATCGCACATCTTCCTCATCTTCCGCTTCATCATCTAATCGTCCTGGTTCTAGCCATTCGGCTACATCTCCCACAGCTGCAACGTCGTCAGCAGCGTCACCAAGTACGCCGCGTCCCGCACGACCGTCCCCTTTATCGCAGGGAACGTTTACAGCGTCCGAGAAGCGGATGTCCCGTGATGATAGTGATTTGGCAACCATGCTCGACCCTACGCCCAGCGCCAGCATGCTGCGTAGTGGGGGACTCAAGGGTCGACTGCGACGGGCGCTCTCTTTCAATGCTGCGCAAGCTTTGAAGGAGGAGGAGGAGGAGGAAGAGGCGTCGGCGCAGGCTTCATCCCGGGGTAGTAGCTCAAAACTAAAACCCAAGACGCCTATTCTCATTGATGCTGCTGTGAGTAAACCCGGAGGTGGTACACGCAGTCCGGACAGTCCTGGTGACGATGTTTCGACGAGAGCTCCTTCGACGGTACAGACGAAGAAGAAGAGCCGAGCGGCTTCCCTATTCAATTCACGGTTAAACGCGAGTACGGACAACATATCATTATCGTCTACTGTCAGTAGCGCGAGTGTAATGATCCGAAAGCTTGGATCAATGGGGAGACTGGCGAGGCGGAACTCGTTAGCTGGCATCACGTCGTTGTTCAAAGACAAAGAGAAGGACAAGGACGGAGAGAAGAAAGGGAAGAAAAAGGACAAGAAAGGCAGCGCGAAGGGAGAGGCGAGTGAGGCAAGCGTATCACATGTCACTGCGGAGCTGGACAGGAGCAGTAGTGATTGGAATGCTGCAGGAGAAATGAGTGGGCTGAGTCCGGCAGCCAAGCTAGCACGGCAGCATACGCTAAAAAGCAATGCGGAGGCGGCTGCCAAGGCTAAAGCCCAGCAAGAAGCTGAGGCTGCGGCCAATGCCAACGCGAACGCGGTCAAGGTGAACGGGAGCAGCGGTGTAGCAGCCTGGGAGAAGGGTACGACGACGCGACAGGGCTCATCATCACCTGTAAAGGGTGCGGGGATGCGGGTAAATGAAGATGGTACAAAGGTTCTAGTGGAGGAAGATGAAGAGGACAGTGAAGATGGCCATTATGGTCGTCAGGCTGGCCCTAGTGATCATATAGAGGGATGGGAGGATGACGATGATTGGGGTGAGGCGGAAGAGGATGAGGACGTGACAATACGGCAAGGACTCGAACGGGTGAGCATGGATGATGAGTATCAGTATCAGGAGGATCCCGAACCTTGGGCTGTCGATGTGAGACGTAGTGTTGAACGGGCACGGACGCCATCCAAAGGTATACTGAAATGTGAGTGGAACTCGCTGCCCAAGATAATTCTGCTCACTTTCTTGGCCCGTACACAGATGCAGCCTCTTATGATCAGCAAGTGTATCTCGCTGAACAGGCGCTACCGAACCGGGTACGGTCAAACTCATACAATTCACCTCCGCAAACGGAGTTGGGACCGCTGGCACGGATACCTTCGCCTGATCCCGATCATATTGATGGTCTTCATAGACATCCATCGCACTCATCGGGTCATGGTCAATTGCCATCAGCTCCCCTACTTCCACCTTTGACGTTCGAGTCGTCCGGCCGAATGAGTCTTGACTCGCCTAGAGAGATGTCCTCATCCCCCCAGCCCCATGCTCCTATACCTGAAAAGGCATCCGCGATATTCAACCATCCCAACCTCAACTCGTCAGCGCCTGCTTTGTCGACCATGACATCTGCAGCGCCCACTTTGACACATCGGTCTGCGACAGCGCCTACCAGCAAGCGGTTAGCTTTTGCCAGTAATCTGTCAGTGTACGATACCTTTTCCGCTTCTGTCTATGATCGACGGAGTGAGCCTGCCACATGGAGCCGACTCACGCCTGCGTTGGCGCAGCGGATCAAGGAGGAGCTCAATTCATACAAGATGGAGGAGATGGAAGTTCATGCCGCCAGTCGGATCCAGTATGTTCTTTCCTTAACATTCTACCTCCGAGATACTGATAAATGTCATTTTTAGCACACAGTTCTTTGTTTGAGTTATAAATTTTGGATTCGCTACGACTACTTATACACATAAAACGCTCATTTTCCGATCTACGAAGCCACGACATCTCACCATCTGCCCTTGAACGAACTACCACCTTCTTACCAGTTCCGGATTCACAACACATCTCTCGAAATCGTCATTAACAGTGTTTTCAATATATACCCTCCTCACGTGTAATAATTTTATCGCGCAAGGCTCCGGCGCTTTTCCTTCACGTTCGCACTTGGTCAGATAACTCACACTCGCTATTAACTAGTATGTACGCTGTAGTCGTGCCTTATTCTCTCATTTCTTTTTTGGACGGACATTCTGATATAATGCAAACCCAACGCCACACGCACTCACCATCGTTCCCCACCCAGCCATCCCATATATAAAGCTAACTGTTTTCATCCCTGTTATCCTTTCATGCTTTTTATTCACTCTGTTCCTCGTCGTTGTTTGATTTTAATTCAGTAAAGAATTTTAAAACAGGGATTAGACTACTGCGTGGATGTAATAATTGAGCATACTAGGTGTAAAATTTATCCCATTTTTTCGCATCAAGCATGAAGCGCGCGTCACGTCTTGAACTCCGACGACATCCTCAGCTTACTATGTAGCCGTTAGTTACGGGGATGTTTGCACCCTCGAACGGCTTTGTCAGGGTAACAGACCATCTGGACAGCATCAAACGAAGTAACTGTATGTAACTTGTCGTTGCCTTCGGCTTGAATATCGGAGGGCACATTAACTTTAAGACTTCACGCATCCAGGTTGGATCCAGATACTACTCGGATGGTTGAGCGCCTGTAATGATCTCTATGAAAGCTAAGCACATGTCTTTTCAATTCAGTCTTTAGTCGACCCTTAGTCCAGCACAGGCCGACTCAAGTTCTACGTCCGGCTCATTGATGAACTTTCCAGTATTTGGTTCGGGCTTGGCTCTCACTATGCATTACCGCCACCGAGCATATGGAACTTACCACTTACCTTGCATCAAACCCCCAAAAACAGCCCGATTACCGCCGTCCAGCCTAAGCTCGTCTTAGTAACTGTTTGTTGTTGGAAACCTGGAGTGTTCTCAAATCTTCCGAGTCCTATCCGAAACGTTGGTCTTCGATGAGGTAAGTGTTAACGATCAATACAGTTGAATGCCAAAGAGCTAAAATGGTAAACGGTTATCACGAATGGAAGACTCGACACACACAAGTTGCGTGACGGCTGCCAGTTCCCGTCATATTTCGACGGCGCCACCATCGCAGGCTCTTTGGAGACATGTGCTAGTCGGATGAGAGTGGATACAACTATGCTCTATGCTCGGAGTGATATTTTTACTTTGTGCTGTAACGTTAATCATGATGCGGACATGCTGTCGCAACTGAATTAAGCGCTTAAAAAGTATAAACCAACTTTATATTAGCATCAAACCTCGGGATCAATATGCTTGGATACGCAGGTACTCAACGAACGTACATCTAAAGTCTCCGATATGACGGTTATTGTTGAGAACACAGTCAGGGACATCGTTACTTAGCTGAAGAGAAGTTTGATACTAGGACATATTTGGACATCACCGCTTTGATCCTATCATCATTCTCCTGCTTCATATAAAAGTACGTTGCACCTTCGTCCCAACTAACTCTAAGCATCCATTAACTCTGGTCTCGCTTTATTTAGAGGTAACGACCAGTACGAAGCACATTTCGCGGAGGTCAAGATCTAGACATACTACAACAACTTAAAATATAGGGTCCCCAATAGCAAAGTGATATCACTGGGGGTTGCACTCTCCAGATTAGATATAGTCGTTCGGCACATCCCATTCGTCGCCATCACTCTCCGGCGACTCGTATTCTGACTTCTCAGACTTCTCGCCTCTCAAGGGTATTTTGTCTACGGCAGCATGATCCTCCGCATAAGCTCTCCTTCGCGCCGGGGCCGATCTGGTCGAGGGTATGGGGTTATCCAAGGGTTATGTAAATGGAACGCCTGTGTCGCGTTATTGAGAAATGGTTCAAGTGCTGGCGCAAACTGTGCATCGGGCGAATCCGATATACTGGAATCCATTAGACGCGTCGGTACTACAGGAAAACTGAAGCACGCAAAATTGGAGAATCGGGGCTGACTTTGAGTTTCAAATGGACATCTTATCCCGGCTTCCCGGCCCGTAGATCCTAAGTCGAGTCGGGTGACTACTTCGGCCGATGTGGATGACGACAACCACTTTGAGAAACTTACAGGAGTGATCAGGCATTTTAGGCATATCCGCTGGGTTGGCAGCGTTCCCTCAAAGGTGTTGGGCAAGTCGGAAGGAAGAGAGTGAATTGCAGCGGGGTATTCGGGCCAGGGAATGGTCCACGCATGGATGAGTAGAAAGGTGTTGGCGTCCATGGTTCTCAGAAAAGACATTGATTGACTCCCCGCCCCGTTTCGCGTCACAGAAAAGGTGGAAAAACGCAAATATCTTGTAGATATACGAAAAGTTACGCGCCGGAAATATCCGAACAATCCTTCCCTCTCACCATCATACATGATCTCTTTGATGCCGGATTCAAGACGTCAGTACACCATTCAGTTCTTCGCTGTTTCCTGCTATAGTTCGTGCTTGAGGCATACGGTGGTGTTGTATACTTTGGCTATGCAACTCCTCTTCACGTCTCTCGCGCGTAGTCGGTGCGTACGAATGCTAAAATATGTATACGGATACTGACAATGCAGCGTGCAGGACTCGGTCGAATTCACATATCCGGCATTGAATCTCGGAAAATCAAAATTGCTCTTCCCTGCTCTCGGATGAAATTGGGACGTCATCTTGGATCCCACGCAAATGAAACTCACGATGGTTGGTTGACGATCTTGCACTGGCAATTTGAGACCAGGGTATGGAAACGCACATGTTATAGCGTCCAACACTCCACCGAAAGATTCCTATCCAAACGTCACTGGGTATCTCTTGCTCAACTCTTTGCGAATCCTCGTTTACCGCTCGATTCCTTCACCTTCATCCTTTGCTACTATAGGCCTCAGAAATCGCACTTGACCAGTCAAAGGTCATCTCTGTCGTTTTTGCGCTGCACGTATAGGCGTGTGGGAGTGTCAAGGCAGAGGATGACTGTCGCTGAAATCGCGGATATTTCTTCACACTGACGGGAGCATTGCCGACTCGGAGCTGAACCAGAGAGCGGAAGGTGCTGGGGCTATCTATCATCGAGTGCTCGGCGCCAGCTTTGACAGCAAGGAATGCCCATTGTTCTAGGCTTGAAGAAGTTGCTCTCGATGGAACAAGTCGCTGGAGCGTGGCGGAATCAACGCTGTCATGCTACTGATTGGTGGTCAGACTATTCGATTAGCACTTGGTACGCGCATTCAATTTGATTGGTCTCACTTCAGTTCCATTTCTCATTGCCAACAGTTAGTCGTAGGCTTGTGCCCTATTATCCGATTGGCTCAAACCCCTGGATTAGCTGGCCGTCTCAAGGCATGTCCTCGACGTTAAATTCTTATTTGGCCACACAGGCCTTATCCCTCGTCAACATCCATGACGATCTGGAATGTCTCTGATAACGCTAAAGTTACTCTTCCAACGTCTCGCCTTGGTAGCTTTGCGGGCACTGCTTTCCTGGTATTCGCTTGGGTGGTCAGGATCCGAGCAAAGCGCTCTTGTGGTCGGTGTAGCTAAGCAAACTACCTGCTTCCACTACCAATTATGCCGAACTGACACTCTGCAGTTATTTCCATCTGCTACGCTGGATCCCAAATTCTCGTGTGGCCAGCCTCTCGGGCACTTCATCTCGTACGGCTAACAGGTGTCTGTGGGCTTTGAATCCTTGTTATTATCAGAACAGTAACACCTGTATTAGATCGACTTGAGATACATTGCCTATAGAGTCACGGAGATCGTCTGATTCGGGCGATTTGACTATGAACTCGGGGTGGGCTCACTTGTGGCAGACGGGCTACTTACGTGGCTGTCTACATATTGTATCAGCAATGATTCCTTCCCGCCGTTTTATCAAGGGGGAACTATATTGTAGACCCCACATAAATACAGGAAAATCTTAGTAATACAAGTCGTCATTATTGAGCGTCGGCTTCTTGCGTGTGCCTGCAGATGAACGTTCGGTTACAATCCCTTTGATAGCGAGGTGCAGATCATCCGATAGGTCTGAAGTGTCGAAAGGGAGAGAAGAAACCAGGTCTTTAGCCTCTTGCACTAGTTTCCGGAGTTGCTTGATGTCGCGACGCTCGTGGAAATCAGAACTCGGGTTGAGTTGCCTTTGTAGTTCGATAGCAGCTTTGTTCGCCTTGCTGTTGAGCGAATTACATCAGTTATCGCCTGGTAGAAACGGGAAAAAATACGTACGTGGTCTGTGTTAACGCGTCATCAAGGGTGGCAATATCATCAGGACTGCACTTGTCACGGTCGTTGTTAAGCCTCTTTTTCGTCTTCGTCTTGCGGCTGAGTGTATCTACACGAACTGTCTCGAGACAGACTAAAATGTGCGGCAGCGGACCGAGAAACAAGCGAAGATATAGCCCTGGGTTATCACCAAGCCGAGATACTTCTTTGGTGCATGAGGCATATATTTGTGCGTGAAGGCCGGCCATCCCTCTCTTGGCAATGCCTCGTCGATGACGAAGGACTTTCTTGTATATCCGCTGGATCAAGGATGCGGCAGTGATCTCTCTTTCCGTGGGTTCCGGAGTTGTCACATCTTGCGCCGGGATGGCATCGGCAGCTACAGCATCGTCATCGGTAGCCTGCTCAGGTATCTCAACCTCTCGTGTATCTTCCACCTCCTCCGCTTTGTCATCCGGCTCCTCCCGCTCAGAAACCTCAATATGCGGTGAGGTAGTCTGAGAGGAAGTAGACGCAGAAAGACTGAGCTGTGCTCGGATATCCGTGAAATCATTGTAGACAAGCTGACGGACTCCGGGAGAGGGGCGAACTTTCGCTGGAACCCTGCTCCGGTGAAAGAGCTGTATCATCTCATCCATGGTATCATCTTGCAATGAACAACGAATAGTGTTTGCCAGTTGATCCCACGAGTCACTGGCTGCACTGGTGTATCTACAAAGGCGTTAATATTATGCAGACGTCTCCTAAAGTAGACTCACATACCGCTCATATAGGGAGGAACCCTCTTGGTGTAAAGATAGCACTAGCTCCCTAATATCGTTACGGAGAAAATCGTTGTGGATGTTGTAGCCCACTACAAGGTAAATAAGCAATAAGGACACAAGTCACAGAGCTAGCGAAAACTGACATAGACCAATGGCCTTGAATCTAATGGAAGAATATCAGAAAAGATAGCAACGCACTCGGTAACTGACTCACATCCTTGCGATGAAAACGTGACGAACTTGGTATGGCACGTTTGAAACATTTCTAGAAATCCCATACAATAAATGTTCCGCTACATTGTGAGGATGAGAAGCTGAAGGATAATAAATTTATGGGACTTACCAGAGTCTCTACCGACGCGCAATTGTTGCAGGAGATCCCATACAGGTGCTAGAAGGACGTGATAGAAGTTTGTCTGTATCCCCTTGTTGAAATACGGAAAATCATATTCCACAAAGCGCAAGAGCCAGCTACGAGGGACAGTTACGTTGTGCGGTAATGTCATTCCCAGGCGCTCGCCACAAAGAATGACAGAACTGCAAAGAAAATCCAGAAAGTCACACAGAACACCTATGTTGACGGGTAATCTTTGCTTTACAACGTGCCTGGAAAGAAGATCAACCCACTAGACTCGTAAAGATCTGCGGGATCCAGACTTACTCGAAAAATCGAAAACCAGCCGAAAGAGACCATGTTTGATGTCCTGACATCGAGTCCAGAAGATCATGAAGAATGAGGCGGTCGCCTTGGCGAATATACATGAATGGAGGGTATATTCTGAAATAAGCCGCATTTCTGAGATAATCCGCCTGACTTCGGTCAATCGCAAGAGCCAAGGCGGCTGTTCGCATCACGTCCGTGAGGAAGTTCGTCCAGGGGTGATATTCCCGGCCATAAACAAGCGTTCGCACCCAATCTTTCACGACATTTAGCGCCTTTGGGGCCTCGGGGATTGTAGAAAGTGCGAGATGGGAAATAGAACCAAACATATGGTGTGGAGGATAAAGAGCCTCATAAAGACGGTTGATCCAGAATCTACATGGAAATAAATATTGCGAAGCTGGAGAACGAGAATGATAACGTACTTAGTTCCTCTGTATTCCACGTCCGCATGGGCATTCTCTCTAAGCGACTGCAAGATCAAGATTTGTTGCAGGTGCAGACGAACACGCATATTATAGTAATCGATATTCATCGCCGAAGGTGGTGCGTGAGCTTCCGGGCATTCAGGCCGCGAACAAAACCCAGATATGGCAAAAACGAGGCAAGGCGCAAATGCTTTGCTTCTTGCACATTCGTCATTTTCGGCGGCAACCCTTTGTTGGAGATGACTTCTCAGAATATATCGAAATTGGCCACGTAATTCGAGTACTGACAGCCTGAGATTGGAGTCGGAATCCCTAGGCAAGTTCCTAGGTTGAAGTTTAAGAATCTCTGAGTATAACCATGTGTTCTGGGGCACCAGGAACTCGTTCTCTGCTATTCGCCGAAAACCGAACAACGCCGCGGTCGTTACATCCCTACAAGGGTCCGTTCGGAATGCTGCAGCAGAAAGGAGGCCCACATAGGTATAAAACAGGTTGAGTTCTTCAACTGCGTCAACAAGAGCCATGTCTTGAATTCGAAGAACCCGAGAAAAGTATTGGTCTAGACATAGCAAGGCTGCCGAACTATGGCCAATCTTGTGAAATATCAAACCCAGTTCACGCAGTTGAGATATCTGGCCTCGTATGATAGCAGTGAACATAGAGAGCTGAAAACACCTTGATAAGCCACAACGAGTAAGACATGAGGCTAATACTTACTTCCGCAGTTTGCTTCACAATACACTGTGAAGAAAAATCCAACAACCGCGACACGGCAGCATCCGAGCGTATGACATTGGGGTCAACACCAAATGATATTTTGCGCCAAAGCTCTTCAAGAATGCATTCTTGAGCTCGACGCAAAGCATCTTTGTTTTCAGTTTGAGCGAGGAAAAGCTTAATAGCCTCTTCTTTGCGACCCTCGGAATAGTGCAATTCAGCAGCTTCGCTGAGTCGTCCTTCTTTCTCCAATAAGTCTGCAAGAGCGATATCAAGATCTCTCTCTTCCAAATACTCCAATTCTTTCTCGACTGACTCAAATAGCTCATGGGCCTTTCTGTTTAGGAAAGTGAGAATGGTTAGCCAACATGCCTCGGGAAATGACGTACGACATCTGGCGGTCAGAGAAGTATGCTAGTCTCGCAAGTTTGATAACATTTTCGACGACCTTCAACGACATTTCGTCTTCATGAGCTTTCACAATTTCGACCGCCTCGTCAAATTTGCCGATGTCTCTATACAACTCTGCAGCATGGGTATACTCCTGAACCTGGATAAATTTTTCGGCAGCCCGATCCTTCTGGTCAGCTTGTTCAAAGCATTCGCCGCTGATCCTGAGGTAGGTCATGGAATCTTTCGAGCGCGCCTCACTAGCACATTTCTCGAATGAAACAGCTGCTTCTGTGAAACAAGAACGTCGCTCAAGCACTTTTTGTCTCGATGTACCAATGACTTTACGAGCCTTTGCTCGCAAATCATAGGCATTTGCGATGGATGCTAAGGCAGGAAGCTTGGCCCTATCATAACAGTGCTTGGCCTGTGAGAAGTGCTTCGCATTGAAAAGTTCACGGCCTTCTGCAGCCCATTCGTCTGCCGTTGACGAAGACGCGAGACGAGGAGCATCGGATCCCTGAGTATAATTGTTAATCAAATCTTTTTTCGTCCAAAATATCTTGATGATTCGTGATAAGAATACTGTCTGGATAGTACAGCACCAACTTACTCTCATTGGTTCCCCCATCTCAGATCCATCTGCGATCCAGATATTTTCACGTGCTCTTGTAATTGCAACATACAGCGATTTGAGCTGAAAAATATCATCGCTTTAATAGTGCTGGGTGATGGTGTGATAATTCAGACTCACCTCATTACAAATGCTGGCATGACGAACAGGGTCAAATTGAGGAGGAGGGTTTCTAGGGTCCTGCTGGCTCTCCTCGACGGCGTTCAGCACAACACGCCATTGCGCGAGATTGACGGGTGAATCAGCAAAGAAGTTGTAAAGCAGGACCTGAAAGGATGAAGCGCCACAGTGAGAAACTCACTCGCGACATAATATATTAACCTACATCGTTGAATTCGAGTCCTTTGCTTTCATATACGGTGCTATAATATTGGCCATCAGTGGCTTGTTTAATATAACAAAAAAAAGACTCGAACAGCACAAGACCGATTTCACCAACTTTCTGTCGGAGTCTCTCTCTTGCCGTTTCATTCCTGACAATGATACCTATACATAAAAATTCGGAGTCAGCTCGCTTCAACAACGCCGATAACACGAGACAAACACTGCTGAGCACCAAACTCGATATGATTGCCGACATCACCAAAGATGAACTGTTCCAGCTGGGCGTGGTCTTCATTATTAAAAAGACAGGTTTGACCCCATCTACAATGCCCATCTCTGGAGAAAGGCGATCAATAGAATCCGCCCAAAACATCATGATTAGATCGATGACAGAATGTGCGCAATCAACAATCCCTGCATGGGACCTATAGTTGACCGCAAGTTGAAACATCTCAGGCGAATGCGGAGCTTCGAGTCTGCGCTTCTTCCGGTACTGGTCCTACTCGTATAATTAGACTTGCATATATGAGAATTATTCTAAGTGAATACTACCTCAACATTCCATTGAAATGCCTTCAATGCATTGAAACGGAAAGAACTTCCAACGGAAATGGTCTGTGCAGTATCACCTGCCCAGAAGAGACCGTCTGCATTGCTACATAGCGCCCTCAAGACTAGATGACGAGTTGGTTAGCTGATCTATGCGAGACGAAGATAAGAGAAAAAATTTACTCATAGTATCGATGAGCATGTTATCTTGCACCTCGTCCACATATCTGTCGCAATATTTATAATAGATAAAGAGTACAAACAGAGGACTCACAAATTGTCGAGACCTTTGCCCGGAATACCTTTTTCCGCGAAATGCTTCAATATGCCATGGGTCCTAGACCTCGATTATCTTCTACTCACGGAATTTCAACAAAGACCTTACCGATCACCGGTGTCATAGTCTCCCTGCGACTTCTTCTTGCGTATATACAACTCAAAGAGTCTGTACACCTCGCACCTCTGGTCAGCAAATGTAGACTGCCGGCGTTTACTGAGATCAAGGTATGCGTCTTTGCTAAGGTGATGCCTCTTTTCGCTCAGTGTCTCTGCCGAGCCTTCAATGACGCCTGAACGAAGACTCGGGTCAATCTCTTTAACAAGATATATGAATTATTTACCTATAATTTCGCTGAATACCAAGGCAGGATCTAAATAAACGCTGTTTAAATACTTATGCGCAGACAAAAGAGAGAAGAAGAAACCTAATCCTTTAATCAACGGTTCGGGGAAATGAGACCAGTAGGACTCGCAAAAGGATTCAAAAGTAATGACACCCATCTGGCGCTTGATACCAGTACGTCTCATGTCGATCAACTTTTGCGTACTCATGTCAGCTTCCAACATGTCGCAAAGCTATAATCGGTAAAAATGGGAAGCATGGATGAAAAAGAGCTGCTACTCACGCCATCAAATGTGATAAATAATGGGAAATGCCTCTCCTCGAGTTCACTGTACTTGGCTGGTAAATCAGTCCGCCAATCTACAACATCATCTGCGTCAATCAGCCCTAAATCATCTTGGTACTGGGGAGCTCTCGGTAGCTTCGTGAGGTCGGCAGAGGATTGTGATGCCATTGCCAAGGAGCTGGACAACTTCGCAAAGTATTCCTGCACTTTCTTAGCGAGCATTCTGGACTTCGTGACGAAGACTTGACGAGGACGAGGTAAACCTGACTCCATGAGTTGAAACGTCCGCTCGATGAGCAACATCTTGAATAACATAGTAGTTGTTTTTCTACATCAAACCGATGAGCCAAAGCATGAAGCCGGCAAACTGCTCGTGCATACCCCGTGCCGCTGCGGCCTATGACGTAGCAGGACCGTGGATGCTCTATGATACGTTTCTCTTGAGTGCTGCGAATACATGGTATCAGAAAATGAACAAAGAGAGTATAAAGACCGTGGCGCACGAAACCATATGAGGAAAAGTTGCATCCACATCTGCTAGGACGGCTACCAAAATGAATCAGATACGGCTTTTTAGGACAGCGTCGCACCGATACGTACTATTCAAAAAAGGCTGCGCGTCTTCATGGTTAAATCATCAGTCCGCAGGCAAGTATCACGAGAACATACCTGCGAAAATGTGATGTATTTTTCGACACTGTAGGGGGTCAGTGGCTCGAACTCTCCTCTTCTCTATATGACTTACACGAGTCTTGAATGAATCTGAGTGGAATAGTCAGTGTTTGATACGAAGGAACAAAAGATGTGGGGCTAACCTGGGCTGTTTCGTCGGGACGTAAATCCGGCATGCCTTTGATCTCCGAAGGCGACACTTCCGGTAGCGGAGGAAAGATAGCTGGAGTGAAAGTATCCTTCGAGGATTGATCTGCGTGTTTCCTAACGGCGCATCTACAGCATCACATTTAGTCTACAGACATTTGGCAAGTTACAACGATAAAATGATACCTCTTCCTGTATTCTTTTCCCTTTTTGCGAAGTTGACTGCTGATAGAACTCCAGAGATGATTGTCGATTTGAGCGTGGTTAAAGATATCAAAAATTTTGATAGCTTCAAGAGCGGTGAGGAGCGAGAAAAGAGAGATGGACGTTAACTTACCTTGTAGCTCTCTCTGCTAATGATTCAAGGTAGTTCAGTAGCTTGGATTATGAATTTATCCTCCGAACATACATCATCGCCCGGGATTATGTCAATTTGATACTTCAAAGCGGTGTCAGTGATATTTGGGGCTGATAAGAAACAAATTTCTTACGATGAGTTTGAGGTTACGGGAGATTTTAGCCTCAAAGATGGGGACCTCAGTTGCGCTACTCAAACGTCTTTGATTATTGTCCGTAAAATGACCGCATGAGAGTTCCCTGTGTAGCGTATTCTAAGCATGCTTGATACACGATATCATGCGACCCAACACGTACTTTGTCTTCTTCACGGTGGCGTTAAATGCGACGAGATCTTTCTTGTGGGCGTTCCGCAAAAATTTATCAGCATTTGTGGAAATGATGATCATCCACTCGCCAAAGCCCTCGGCAGTATCGAAGTATAACGCCCTTCATAAATATCAATACAGTATCATTTCATGAAACGACACGAAGATATACGATTTCATTGGCTGAACCATGGGATATGCGGAAGGTAACTCAACCACAGACTTCGGAGTGTTCTCCTCCTCTGTGGAGGACGCAGAGGTGACAATACGTTCCTTGAGAGATGCCGATATCTCAGGACGACCGAGCAGCTCCAAATAGAACTGGGCACATCTCAACTTTCAACGAGTACCATGCAGATAAAGCAGCACTTACCTGGAGAATATCCTTTTGACTTTGCAAAACACGATCCACGAGGACAGATGCATCGCTCGACGTTTTACGCATATCGACATTCAGAATATCGAAATACCTTTCGACTAAAGCTGTGGCGCCGTCTTCTCGCTTGACTTGCTGGGGCCTCCTCTGAGACTGTTTGGCCTTGCCCTTCTTGTTATGACGCTCCGATCCGGTATCGATGGGACGGACAGAGACGAGGTATTTCAAAACCTCAGGCGTGATCTGCACTAGTTCGTGGTATCGGGTACATAATTCTTTGTCTTCAGCAAAAGAGGAGGAAAGAAGCTCCGTAGAGAGACAAGATATAGCTTTGTAGTGGATCGTCCCATCATAGGTCGCAGCTTCGGAGGGAAAGGACTCCAGCAACCACGAAATTAACGGTGTAGTCTCACTCAGGGCTATGAACATGTAAGAGCCTGATAGACTATCAGATAGCTCGACAGCGTCAACTTACACGATAAGACCAAGAGAAGAACACGAGGGCTCTCGTTGTCGATTAGCTCCTGGAAAACATGCTTGAAATTATCCTTTGTGAGGAGGCTTTTCAGCTCCTCCAATGCAGAGTCAAGCACATCCCTCGAAGCGAGCTGCTCCGAGCTGAAGAGATCGCTGCGATATATGCGCTTGCGGGGCATGGTTGCATCATGACAAAGGCGTTTTCTGGTTTATATGGGCATGGAGACACACTTCCGGCAAAATAGAGACAAACTCAGACCCCAGTGTGAGCTTCAAAATCCCAATCAATCACTTACGGAAGCTTCCTAAGCGCCTAGATAGTCTCGAGACGAGTAGAACTCAGGGACAAAATCTCAGTTCCGTGCTTTGGTCACGACGCGTCCGAGTCTGACTATAAGTGTCTGCATAGGGTCTCTGGAAAAGCGACTACTTCCTGGGCAAGCCAGCAGGTGAAGGCTTAAGAACGAGCCGAAAGGTATCCCAAGTCCCAGGCTAGTGACCGAAGCGTGAACATGTTGAAGTACTGAAGAAGCGCACCAATTGAATTCAACCAACAAATTGCCTAATCGAGAGCACAGGACTCCCGTCACCTGTTGTCGATTAATTCATTCACAATAGAGTGGAAACCTGGTAACCTCGAAAAATAGCAACTTGAATAGCCCAAAATAAGTCGATCATTAGCACATGTAACGATGGCAAGCAAGAACACGAGTATTTACAGATAGACTAGAAAAAAATGTCATCAGTCATAAAGTGACCTTTATCACCAACATAAAAATCATGAAGACCCCTGGAGAGCTTTCATCTCTGCAGTGACATTCTCAGTCGGACGTATATGCCCTTTATCATCCATACGAGTGCTATAAGCAAGAAGTTGATGAGACAGATGAACTGACACGGTCTCGTCGTCTAGATCGGTATGATCCTTGATACGTATGATAACCATAGGCAACGCAAACACAAGACCCCCGACAAGGAAAGCCGATTCCGAAATGAACCCATTCATGTACCTATACGGAGCATCAAGAAGCGTCACAAAAGCGTCAGGGAAAACATACGGAAATTTGACAGCGTCCGCACGCCATATCCCAGCCGCCCCAGCCGGCTGGATCGACTTGTAGAATCTAGCAAATAATGCCAGCTTGAAGGATCGTTTGACATCGCATCCAGAATCCCACAGAAGATGTAGAACCACACACCTAATGTGTGCCGTTCATGTGCCTGCTTTGCATCTCGTAGAGATGGTCTTTTGACACGTCATACGAGCCCATTGTAATCGGAAGTTCAGCGTACTGGCTCTCCTGCACGCCAAAACGGCGTGTCGTCAGGATTCCCTTCTGAGAACATCGGGCCTGGCGAGCGTGACAATCAGGGATGCGACTGTGAGCGAGAGAAGCGTCTAAACGCGGTTCAGAAGGTCGAGTGTAGTCTGGAGAGATCTGGGGGTTGAGATTCGTGATGCCAAGAGTGACGTGCATGCGTTGGGGGCCAGCGAGCAGTAACGCAGAAAGTTTGAAAGCGGCATAAAGTTCAGCAGCTCTGTTACAGAGATTCGGGTGTGCTTAGCCAAGGGGTACCGACATAACTGCAAAGGGTGAGCTGGGATTAGCGCATAGACACAAACTTGCAATGCGTAGGCCGTGCCATCGTGGTTGTGGAAAAGCATCGGCTATCGGGCCGGACAGCCGACGCATCCTTCAGTCCATCTTCCATCACGCCACAGAGGCAGAATACACGGACACCAAGGATCTTCATGCCCAAGTCGATACTGGATGTCAAGTTGTCGGCCGCTGCTGCTGCTGGGAAAATGGTGGAAGAAGCCGTGTGTAGTGTCGCAAGCTCCATCACACGAGCGTGAAGAAAGGCAAGTATGAAAAGCGATCCGTCGAGGTTGAGGGTGCGCATGTTCTGCAGTTCCTTCCTATCGTATACTGAATCTTGAACAACTCTAAGATTATCTCGACAAGTCTGTTGTCGAAATTAACAAGATCCCCTAATGGACATGAAGACAGCGTTGGCGGTCGCCAATAATAGGGGGTATTCCTTCACGACAACCAAGATGGTCTGATTATGAAAATATTCATCTGCGCTGTACTTTCCCCGCCTATGCCAGCCGTGTGCACCTACTTATACAACGAGTATTTTTTTTCTTTCTTTCCTCGTGTAACTTATCTAAAACTTTAATCCAGGCTTGGACGTGTGCCTTTATTATGTTCGATTTCGGGAACTTTCTCAGCGACAGTTTTCGACGCCGAGAAACCCAAACACTGCATATTCGAGCTCATTGATATTTGTACTTACTCTAATCTAACCTTTGGAAAGCTCGTGGTAGCAATCAACGTGACAATATTGCGTGATGCCGTTGAACGTGTTTCCCTACTTGACCTGTCGCTAGTTGAAAGCAAGCAATCACATACTGGCGAGTCCCGTAAACGACAACGGGACTTCACCGAAGCAACTGTCGCTGGTAGACGCTTTCACCATAGACCATAGACTCGGAGAGACGCTCGAAGAAACTACACCCGAGGTAAGCCATAAATCTAGCATGGCCTCTCCATACTCAACGATACAACCATAGGAGAGTGTCAATGAGCATTATTGAAACATTCAAGTTCGCCTTCGTTCTCTAGACGACCAAACAGCCTCAGTCGACAGCATTCGTATCGTTATGATGTTTGTTTAACTTCTTGGGAATAAATTAGGTCAAGGTGCAACTATGGAGGTATACGAAGCTCGGATCTTGGCGGATATGCCCTCTGGAAGTGTAGGTCGCTATCCAGAAAAGGTTATCGTCAAACTCTTGAGGAGCAGAAAGAGACGAGTCTGCGAATACCAACATCCGCGATATAGGCCTATGCCCGTTGCAGTAGGAGATATTCCTACAGCTTTTGGATTTTTTGAAGATGATGTGACAGGAGCTCTGGTTGACGAATCATTGGTGCATCGTTCAGACCGCCCGCCTCAGGTATCACCAAGAAGAAATGTGTGTTCAGATGATACAACTTCAACGCACGGTCATTGTATGCTACTTGCCATTTATATCCGATCATTTCGGGTCCTAAGTGATTTCAAGAGGCCGTGGAAACTCCGGATGGAGATGTTTTGGCTCACACTTCCATTCAAGTCCCGTTGTCACCATTACCGGGACTAGAAGCTAGGCCTTTGTTTGACGGACGCTTATCGATAGCTACATGAGGTAAGCATGAGGCTCGGGCAAAGTATTTCGCTGCGTTTCGAGGCACGGCATCCTTTCCAACGAACCACCACCATGGCTGTCTCTCCAAGCTCAGCTGAAAGCGAACTTCTCGACGATATCAATGAAAGTTGGTACTATCAGGCAACGAAGAAGGCCCGATGGATGGATTTGATAGGAGATTACGCAGGCGATGAGCCTTTCATCATTGATGGTAAGTCATGATTTTTCTCGCGACAAGACGACGACTGATTCTTTTCGGTGGCATAGGAGAATCCCTCTTACAAAGTGTCTTAGATGATCCTCTCCTCGCCATTGGGCGTAATGATGGCATGTTTCTTGAAAGGGTTTTTCCTTAGTGGCAGACGCTGACACGCATACTTATAGATACCAGCTTTCAGGCTTTACACGCTATGTACATCCTCGAGAATACCCTGAAAAGTTTCGTTTCACGAAAAGCTAACTTTGAGGTTATTTTTTGGCGCAGTAAGTAAAGACATGGAATAAAAGACGCGCTTCTTTCTAACAGCTTATAGATAACATTCACGCTACAACTAGACCAGGACAAACATCTTTCGTGCACTCTTCGCGACACTTGGCACGACAAATTCTTCTCAAACATTTACAGCAACTCTCCAGCATCGTCCCAATGCATCAGTTCGGTGATCTGCAAGACGAATTTTGGAAGAAGTATGAAGCCTCCAGAAAGGTATGTGGCACGTATACTTCTCCTTGTACTTCGCCCTAAAATCACCTTTCAGCCTATGTTTGTGCTCATAAGCGATAGCGTCCCCAACCGCGACGGTCCCGCTGATAGTCTTCACCCTGGCTACATCGCGTGTCAACGGAACTTCATCTTCGAAATCCTATCCTTTGGCTTACCTGTAGCTTTACTCAACGGGTTGGAGTTCAGAGACTCCAAGGTACGAGATACCTTTGTCATGGGGGTGTTAACTAACATTTCAATACCTAGATCTTGTCCTTCATCATTGAAAGGACGTCTGCTACTAGGAACTCTGTCCCTCCTTGGCCTCCAGTCGCACCAATATACAATCAAATGGATCTTGTTAGCCAAAAATATGGCGTCTCGGAGATATTTCAGTGTTCTGGACCGTTGTCTTGTACACATGAAGTACTTGAAAAGATCTGTCAGCTATTCTTCGCTGATGATTCATTCTTTGGGTCCATAAGTTCGTCTCAGAAACCTTTAATGGAAGAACTTTTAGCTGCATTTCTTCTTCACATCTTCAACCTTCCGGAGCTGCCTCTGAAGGCTCGAATTCAATCCCCCATCGAAGTCCAATCGGATTTGCAGGACACTTTGCGACAGTCTTTCCTCCCCCGGCTTTTCTTTTCGGCCTCTTCCGTTCTCCAAAAGGCCACTGTTGGTCTGGATATCGATCTCCGCATCTTTTTCGTACTCCTTCAGTATCTCAGCCGTGGAACGCCTTTGGCTTCAGCTGTTCGCGCTGATATCATCACACAGGCAAAGAATATTTGGCCCGGTGAACATTTCCCCGATCACTTCTCGTGCCTGAAGGCTTTCACCTTTGAGCGGCCTGATCCGCCATCCCCGGTGCCGCTGCCCTTATCGACGTTAAGCAATGGGGCCGCTCTGCAGTCTTCCACCGTTCTATCTTCTATCGCAAGTATAACAAGTGACAGCGACGAAGAAGAAGATGACTGGGAGAACGATTCAGATCTAGAAGCATGGGATGCATCTGACTCCGAATCTAAAACGAGCCCTCCGGAGCCCATTCTGATATCCACATCTCAAACGCAAACTCAACTCCTACCGTTCTCCCACCCCGTCTTCGACAAGGCACTCCCTTCACTCAAAATCCCCACCGCCGCTGACGATCAACCACTTAAGTCGAGCGAATTCCTCAACTTTTCGGTATTGTTTTCGGATACACGTCACTGGCATAATAGCAAGAAGATCATCGCCCCTGGCGAGAAGCCTCCGGTCGTGAATTGGCGTGTTCTCCGTTCCAACCAGCGGTATATTGCCAATTTGCAACGCCAAGCGGAAACATTGACGGGAGCGTCGGGCAGAGGGCTTCAACAGATTACTATTACTGTTGATTCTGCAGCATCGAAGAAGCATGAAAACGGTCCTAACCTGTCGGTTCGTAAATTTTACTTATCTCTGTTATAAGCCGAAGCCTTACATTTCAGAAGATTAAGACGACGAAGCCAGTCAAACTCACAAAGAAGGAACAGCTGAAGAAGGATATCCAGGAAAAGAAAGATGCTGAGAAGGAGAGCCAGACACGACAATGGTTCCTTAATCAGCTGAACGCTATGTCCGACAAGTCGACCCAGCAGAAGCTCGAACTATTGGAACAACTGACTCGTAGTCCCCGTATGTCTGACCCTTGGCTTGCCGTCGAGCATCTCATGTACAAGGTGCATCTTCTCCTCAAGATGTGGATTGAAGACCCCGATCACGAAAAAGACTGTGTTCGAGATCGTTATACCGTAACAATCATGCGACTCGTGAAGAATATCTGTGACAAAGGTGCTACTACTGCAGCGCGAGGGAAAGCGTTATCTGCAGTCCTGACGAGTTTTGGTTTCTCGACCTACATTGACGAGTTCGTTACGATAGCAGAGCTGCCAACGCCTTGTCCGTTGGCCTTCGACTTTGTGAAGCTGGTTCGATCCAAGGGAGACGTTCTTTATCCCTGGATGAAGATAACCGAGCATCCTATTGTCTGGCAGCTCCGACTCTTTGGACCATATTTGGACCGTTCTATGGATGGTAGTTTTGATAGGCGTGTCAATTTTGATCCTGATGCCTGGCAAAAGAATGCTCTGGATTGCATCGATGATCCCGACCATTCTATGCTTGTCGTTGGTAAGGCTCATCTCTATGTATGCTCCCTTGCTGTCTCATTGATTGGTCCCTTACCTAGCTCCTACTAGCGCCGGAAAGACATTTATCTCATTCTATGCGATGGAGAAGGTTTTGCGCGAGTCAAACGACGGGATTCTGATCTACATATCCCCGACGAAGGCGCTTGTCACTCAGATTGCTGCCGAGGTTTACGCCCGTTTCAACAAAAAGGTTCCCAATGGTATGCTTTTCGCACACATTTCCTCTTTGTAGTTTCATGTAGGATCTAGGGAGTTTGTGGGCAGTCCATACAGGGGACTACCGTATCAATGAACCGCACAACTGCCAGATTCTTATCACCGTGCCAGAAATACTTTCGACTATGTTGTTATCTGCTCCACTTGCTTCCAAATGGACACCTCGAATCAAAAGGTATGTTCACGTCCACTTACATTATCAACACTCATTATGCTTCTGAACAGAATTGTTCTCGACGAGATTCATTGCATCGGTCAGCAGAAAGGAGGTTCTGTTTGGGAGCAAATCATCCTTCTAGCCCCATGTCCAATCATGTAAGCTTTCATTATGTTCACCCGTGTCTTGTGCTTATTCTATTCTAGTGGATTGTCGGCAACCATTGGAGCACCGGAGACCTTCAACGACTGGCTTGCATCAGTTTCACGAACGCATGGATATAAGCACACATTCATTCAGCATAAACACCGCTATTCGCACCTTCGAAAATTCTTCTATCGTCTGGATGGATTGGAGAGCCTACGACCATTTCAAGGACACGAATCATACAAGCCGACATCTAGGATGAGGTTCCTCCATCCGTTGTCAACATTGGCCTTTGGTCCGCGGGATCTGCCAGAGGATTTATCGCTCGAGCCTTCTGATACGCTGTCGCTCTATGGCGCAATGAGCCAACACGAGGATCTGTCCATTAAGTTGGTCAGGCTTGACCCTATTCGATTCTTTTCCTCTGTCAAAGGATTGTTGAAGCAAAAGGACATCCTGCAATATGAAACTGATCTCAAGATTACGCTCGTGGATCTACCACTGTCGTCTCGGACCGAAGTTATCTACGATCTTGCAGACAAAGACATCCCGCAAGGCCCAGATGATAAGGAACCTAGCCGCCAGAGCTTCGAGAGGGGACTTTTACCGCTCGTTGCTGACCTTCATGCTCGCGGGCAACTGGTACGCATTGATACGCATTTCTGTCAGTTTATATCATTGATGTGCCCTGTTTCTAGCCTGCCATCCTATTCAACTTTGACCGAGCCGACTGTGAAGATGTTGCAGAGTTGCTTCTGAAAGAACTCATGGAGTCAGAGTTGGCCTGGAAATCAAGTAGCCCAGAGTGGCAAAGGAAATGTCAGCAATGGCAGAAGTGGAAGGATAGCTCCAAGGCTCGCATCCGTGAAGATAATAGGGCGAAGAAATCGAAGCGTAAGCCTGATCCTGATGTCATCGAACATTCGGCCGCGACAGAAGCCCCAGCATGGGAAAGCACTTTTGATCCTGATGCACCGTTGGACAATTTCTCGTTTGCGGGTTATTACTCTGTCGAAGATTTGAACGACTCGATCAATGGTATCTGGTCGGGGTACTGGAAATTCAAGCCCGCACTATTGGCTGCACTTCGACGGGGGATAGCAGTTCACCATGGCGGGCTGAATAAGATTTATCGAAGCTTAGTTGAGAAGTACGTCTGCCCTTTTGTGAGTTCTTCTCTCGCCACATTCATTGATTGCTTTTATAGCCTATTCCGGCGGGGATATATCCGAGTCATGATCTCGGATGGTGCAGTACATCTCCGATATCATGCTTCTAGACTCTAACGTATATTAATAGGGACGCTTGCCCTTGGTATCAATGCACCTACGAGGACTTCTGTGTTCTGTGGCGACTCACCTAGTCTTTCGGCTCTTATGGTTGGTTCCACTGTTGCTCAGTTGATTGGAAGTACTCACGGCAACGTCATAGTTTCGTCAATGCGCAGGTCGTGCAGGTCGCCGTGGATACGATCTATTGGGAAACGTCGTCTTTTATGGGCTTACTCTCGATCGAGTGCAACGTCTTGTACTATCTAAATTGACTTCCTTAGGAGGCACATTCTCGTTAACCCCGACACTGACATTACGGTTATTCAGCCTGCTGTACGGCTCAAACAATGCGAAAGTGGCCGTAAGTGCCATCCAGAGCTTGATGGAGCTACCGCAGATCAGCTTTGGGTCACAGACTGGGAAAAACCAACTACTTTATCACCTACGCTTCAATATTGAGTATCTTCGCCGAATACATCTTCTGGATCGGGACGGAAAGCCCATCAATCTCTATGCGGTCTCGGCGCAGCTCTATGTAAGTGACGGCAACAGCTATTTTCTATAAGGCCATTTCTGACGACGATAGTACAGAATACCGAACCGAGCAATTTTGCATTGCCAATCCTTCTTCGTGGAGGAATACTGCATCGAATATGCGCAGGACCATCACCAAAGTACAACTTTATCCTCCTCATGTGCTACCTTTTCGGGCGTCGGTACTTGGCCAGCGCAGCTGCGAATACTCAGAATGTAAAGAAACTCCAAGCTCTCGTAGTTCGCTTCCCGTCTATAATCATTCTTCCTCCTCTTCGCGTCGACGCGCGCAAAGTCCTCGAGGAACATGATAGAGAAATCCTCGGGATTTTCACAGAGTACACCAAGGCCTATACGTCTCAGTATTGTTCAGAACTTGGCCCCGACGACATGCTTCCTCTCAGTGGGATAAAATATACGGGCACCCCCTCCACTGACGGCTTCCGTGCGCACCTGGAAAATCATATCCAACCTGTCTCTGTGCGATCCAGCTTCGTGGCCACGTCAGGGCATTTCGATGAATTTCGCTCGGTCGAAGAGCTGGTGCGGTCTGCTCGCTCTGGCCTTCATCTCAACGAGCTTGCCATCCCGTCAATGACCCGATTTACAGCCGTACAGGGCAACACTTTCGGTTCTGAGCATGCCCTCAACGCGTATCTACTCGATTTTTATACGCATGGCCAAACTTCTGCCCTAGAAAGCGCTAACGGTATTCAGCGAGGCGATGTCTGGTACCTCTTACGGGATTTCGAGCTTAACTTGATGGTGGTCAAATCATCTTTGGAACAGCTCCTGACAGACGCATCTATTGAATCTGGAAAAGCTGCCGCTCCGTCTGACGATGTGGGGTCATCGGACGGTGATTTCATGGCCGATCCAGCAGAGGCAGACGAGCTTTCAGATGATGGTGGGGATGTGGACGGCTTCAAAAGATCACCTGGAACGAGCGCTGAGGACTGGCGTATGTATGAGGTCGTAAGGGATGCTACAGGAGAATTTAATGAAAAGTTTAAGAGCATGTGGGCTTGATGTGCATCGATAGAATGTGTATAGACACAGTATATTGCCTAAATCACAACCTCTGCGCCTGATATGTGTACTTACAGTGAAAACACTTATGACTCAGTAATTTCGCCGGTGCATTAACCGACCTCTAGAATTTTCTAGGTCATTATACTCTATACAGGAAGTGTCAAGAGCATGCATTTCCTGCGTCGATATTGTTGATCTACACATATGACAACATCAAATTTTGCCTCCAAATCTCGATACCGTTGTAGACTCTTTACTGTACATTGGAGTAGCTCTGTGATGAAAACATTCATCTAACTATCACTAAGAATGGCACCGAATGGTGAGAATTCCGTCGAGGTGCCATTGCCCAAATTCGGCGCATTAACAAGAAGACGCCCTTCTTCACGCACTGTACTATGAACGTCAAAGCAAGTCTTTCCGCCATTGCTATTTCCGTCGTTAATCTTGCTGTCGCCATTTCCAGGATGATGTGTAAGAAGGTTTGATTGTGCTGGATGAAAACGTTGTTGAGCGCTAACCACTGGCTGTTATCCTGTACAATGATGTCGTCTGTGTGTTGCGTTAGACTTAATAGCACAAGTAGGGTGGTTTGAGGCAACGTTGCGAGCGAGTCCGTAAGGGTCTGTGGGCATGATTCAGATGGAGCTGTGAAGGCATTCAACGGCATCCGTAAGCATAAGGTCTTCAGATTGGACTGTTGGCTGAAATCCATCGGTGGTGCTAAACATGATCACATGAATACCTGTCGCAACACAGTAAAAAGGACGTGGACGCACGGAAAGAGTGTTCAGGCATGACAAGCGTCAGATTCTGAAGGGAAGGTTGGGTCGAAACGAGCAACGGTTCAATATCCCAGCGATCCCGGACAGACATGCGGGATATACGGATTTGTAGTGATTTGACCTTGTCCAATTTGGCTGCTGGGTTCGGACCAGTGAGGCTACGGGAAAGTCCTGATAGGGTTCGTGTATCGGCAACACTGAGAAAAATGGTGGAGGGAGAAGGAATCTTCCGGTCTTTAGGGAGAAGAAAGGGGATTGGCTTGGTATTTTCAAGGCCTATGCCCTTCAACTTGAGCGTTTCCACGTTCGGAAGAAGGGAAATGACGGTTGGAAGGGTGAGAACATACAGGGACTGAGACGGGCGCGCCTATGACAAATAATAATACTATAAGGAGTTAGGAAATGAAATATAGTTACGACACATTTGGAAGGGCCGGTACGGCCAATATCTAGTGCCGGAGAACGATAGAGCCGGGATGAGTGAAGACATTAGCTGTCAAGACATTCTTAGGAAATTGGGTTGCGTGGGTGAAGACATTCCCAGGTGTCTGGATCTCAAGACAATAATTAGCCGACGGTCGGGAAGATGCACCCGTGAAGACATTGCAGAAGACAAATAAATGTTGCCACGTCTGCGGACATTTTGGCTGAGAAAGGGATGAAAGGGCGACGTAGGCACCACACCGCAGTGGTGGGATGGCTTAGGTGGTTAAGTCATACAGGTGCATGTTAAGGTTGTTGGTTCGATTCTGTCCGGGGACATTCTTTTTGTGGTCATTTCATAAGTTCCCGAAAATACATAGATCGGACACTCAAGACATTCTCAATTGCCGGGGACAAAAGACACAGGAAAAGACCACAATAGGTGCAACATTTTTGGTAATTTTATTGGATGTCTTTGGTGGAAAAATGCACATGTCTTTAGGACAAAACTTGCTTCAACATATCCCCCTGAATTCGATGTTCCTAACAAATGTCGTACCCAACGTCGATGTACAGTTGATCAAAAGAGATTACGTCGTGAAGACATACAACGCTGAAGACAAAAAAACGGGGTGAAAAAGACATTCAGCTGGGAGCATGCTGAAGACAAAAAAAAACTCACCGTGTTACGATCCCGGTCAGCGCTGAAAAGACATTACGTCGTGAAGACATACAAGGTTGCTGAAGACAAAAAAGGGGATGCAAATGACATTAGAACCCTTGAGCCGAGGCTGGCTGTCAGTCCCGGCCCAAGTATGGCAGTCGGCGCTGAAAACACCACAGGTTGGCCGGTCGGAACTGTATCAGGGGGCAGATGCGGTGGCGTTCAGGGTCGGTAAAAATGCCGCGCGCGCGCCCGTTGTAGTGATCGTACACCCTCGGAAGGGTGGAGACAATGGTCTGTGACACGTTATGTGGCAGCACAGAACCCCGGTGTTCCTTATTGGGACCGCATATCGGTTTTCTAACCTCTAACCTCTACGGGCTCCATGGCTGACACTCTTGACAGACCCACTAAACCATGGCGACACATTTCAAATTCTCAAACCAGAATCCCGCTTCAGTTTCTGCTCTTGTACTTCTTCTGGGTGTCTTGCAGCCATTTCCTTTAGTGGAGTTGGTCTTCGATGGATTACTGGAAGGACAGCTTTTCATCTTTCATGAAACGGACTAATGTCTTCCACGCTTGCGCTCTCTGTCCAACCAGTCGATGTGTTGGGCCAGCGCTGCCTTGGGAGTATGCCATGCGTCTTCCGAAATTCCTCAATCTGCAGTATTTCAGGTGGAACTATATCTTTAATCTACAGTAGAGTCTATCCTTGGTCTATGCTATTACTCGAGGATGCGGCCGAATCCGATGTTGTGATCATCCCTTATGGCTGTTGAAGTGATGGATCCTTCGGCAATGATGACATCCATTTTTCGCCTCAGTCTTTGCTGCGTAGTCCTTTGCGACTCTTGGCCTCATACAACTCTGAGACCAACGTCTCGGCTAATGGTGTATGGGATATGCAAAGGGTCGACGGGAAGCCAGTCATTGATAAAGTAAACATCAATGAAGTGACGAAGAGGAGAACAAGAAACGCAGACGTGTGGAACGATTCAGATAACTAGCGGTAATTCTGGTCAACAACGACATGGACCTCATTGGACCGTCATATTTCGCACATTGCAACATATTTAACCACCTAGTACTATCCATAATTCACAATGAGCCCGTCGCTTTGGAGTGCTTGCCAACGTGAAGCCAATGAAACATCGTCAAATGTCAAAGGTTCATCTAGGTAAAGCTCCTCTAGTATTCCCATCTCAAGAGCCTCCTCCTGTCGGCTCGGCTCGATTTCATCTTTCCTACGTGATTCTGCCACCTGCAGGAGAATCTCGTAGCTAGCAATAGATTCCGAGCCCCGTAAATCGAAGGTGAAGAGCTTAGGAAGGATGCGTTCATTACCGTTCGAACGTGTAAGTGCAGAAAGCAAGTCTTTGTCGACAACCTCGGCGGCAACGCTGAGGTGTTCCAGGTTTATGGTGCAGGTCAGGATGTCGACCAGACCGGCTTTTCCAACCTTGCTCCTGGGTGCAGTCACTTCTACTTGTCTTATTTCACGACAGTGATGGTGAGACAGAATCTCCGGAAATACAAAAACAGTGCTGTCGCTGTCCTCGTTATCCAGGCAAAGTTGTAAGAAGGACAGTGCGGGGAGCTCCAGAGATTCGAAAAGATGGGCGATGGAAGAGGGGGCCGCGCCGTCCCATTCCGAAATCGCCAGAGCGGTCACCTTGGGCATCATAATAGGGGTGTTTAGGCGTTCGAAAGGTTTTGACGCCTGAAAGTACACCCCGAGTATTTCGATGTTAGGCGTATTGCCCAAAAGGGAAAACATGCACTTAACAAACCGTCCATGAATTGTTAGGTTTGTTAGGCCCTTTCCATTGTCAGGGAGACAGATACCAGAGCATAATCCTGAGCTGATGTCCAGGACACGAACACTCTGAGCCATTTCGAAAATGCGGATGGGTGACGTGGCTTTATCTTGTAGTGCCCGTCTCACCTTGAGATAGTGAAGTGATTCGAGGTATCCTCGGTAAGTCAAGAACACTTCAAAGGACTTAGTAGGGATACATGCGCGTAAGTTCTTCCAATAAGGTATGGATGCTAGGAGGATGGGTATGAAGGCGTGAGAGGATATATCTTTTATGCTCGATATTCTGATCGTCAGCTGGTGTTGACGCGCCCCTTGAATATGTAAACCAAGCATAAACTGGCTCAGATGTACATTCCCAGGTTCGCGGTACCGTTCAAAATCCAAGGAGAGGCACCTCCACAGCGATGCGGTTGATAAAGTGACTCTCCGCCAAGAACGACAGACTTGAGATAGTGTCCATGGTGGTTTTCGTGAGTCAAGGGAATTATGTACAGCGTCCTCGTCGAGGAGGTCGTAGACCTCATGCACGCAAAACGAAAAGATATGGCAGAGAACGTCATCGGGAATAGAACGAATAGGGTGCAGCAACGTTTTAGCGGCCTGTAAATTTTCGGTAACTTTTGTTTGCCCATCAAGAAGGATATTTAGCATTTGTTGGACATTGTTGATCTTCTCCTTCAAAATCACAAGTAGCCCCGAGGATTCGGCTTCGGTCGCAAGTAGGGATACTCGCTCTATTTCCAGTGGGGAATCATTGCATTCTAGTAACGCTTTGATTCGCGGATTGTCTGAAATGGATTCCGGGATATCAGGATTCGAATGCAAAGAACATTTATAAGAGGTCGAGAATGTCAAAGAGGGAGGACGTGGCGACATGAATAGCGTGATCAATGGGATTCTGGACGCAAACTATTAAACTATCATCATTTCAGAACAGCATGGAACACATACTTGTATCGCGGTCAATCCAAAATGTTGTACAGTTTAGCGTGATTGAACGCAAAAATGAGATTGTTTATCTTAAGAGAGTCTACAGATGTCCCATCAGATTAATCAACTAATCACTTGAGGGCCAAATTCTACGGCAAGTTCGAAAAACGTACATCTCAGTGACTGAACCTTAAGCTGCGACCCTGTGGCTTGAGGTTCTTGCTGTCGTACAGCTCAACACTGCTGCTGGCGATAGTGGATTAATGAGACGCTTGATCCCACACTACTCCGCGTGCAGTGGCGACTGGAGACAGGATGCAACTTGGGAATGGGGGAGAATTTCGGGGTCCGGTTCGGTCCAGGTTCGGGAAGATTTTGCCGAACCTCGTGAGGTGCAGATCCGGTGACCGGACCGGATCAGTCATGTGACCGAACCTGAGGTTCAGGTCCGCAGTGCGCACCGGGTTCATCTCGTAGATATACAGAAAATTACGCACCGAAAGTATCCGAGTAATCCTTCCCTCTTACGTAGTGCCATCGGAACCTCACCAGGTCTGCATATTCCCTATACTCCGCATTCCTAAGGTCTTTTCTCCATAGGAGGAAATACGAGGCTAGATAACCAACCACCGACCGATCCCCAAGATTATACCTACACATAATGGACGCCCGCCAGGCTGTAGGCTTAAATCGTTGTACGGCTTCAGATCAGGGAAGGAGGGCCCGTCTGAGTTGGCTTGGGGAGACTTGATGGGCGAGGTGCTTGGTCGAGGTTCTGGGTACACCTATTGACCTCCTTTGATCCATTCCATCACAACATGAGCCCTGTCATTTCCAAACCCTGCTCGAGACCCATATCAACTGATTGCCACATTTAGGTACGTTCATTATGTTGGCCTCGCTTTAGTTCTGTCGCTCATCGCCAACCGTTTAGCATGGATTTGGGTACTATTGTCTCAAAAACAGACGTTGGCTGACCCTTCTGCAAATCATTGCTCGTTCATCTCAAGACATGACGTCGCTATTCATTGCATCAGAAACCAAGGACTTTGTGAGTGTTGTAGATTGCTTTTCCGACGCCTCGCCTCACGGGAAGGTTTCTACAGCCATACTCCATCGCGCTTGGTACTATCCTGATATTTGCCTGAGTATCACGATCCCGAGCAAATTAAAGGTCATTCATGGATAGTGAAGGTAAGCGAGCCGCTTATTTCTAATGATTATTGTCGAATCAACGCCATGCAGCCATTTCCATCTGCTACGCTTGGTTCCAAGCTCTCGTATGGCCGGGGACCGTGCCCGGAATCCTTGTTATCACCATGACAGTAGCACCTGTAGTGGATCGACATGGGATACATACTCTCAAGAAGATTTTAGAGGCACACTGATTGTCCGATTCGGACAATTTGAATGTGAACTCAGTGCGGGCTCAGTTGCGGTGGACGAAATACCTACACGGCATGTCTATATGTTGTATCAGTGATAATTCCTGAGCGCCGTATTAATCAAAAAGAAGAAACTATATTATTGTCGACTACAAATCAATACGAGAAGAATTAGTAATACAAGTCGTCGACATTGAGCTTCGGCTTTGTGTGTCTGCCTGCATATGAATGTTTAGTTACGATCCCCTTGACAGCGAGGTGTAGGTCATCCGATAAGTCTGAGGAAATTTCGAAAGGGAGAGAAGAAACCAGACGGTTGGCCTCTTCTACTAGTTTCCGGAGTTCCTTGCCGTCGCAACGTTTGTGGAACACAGAATCCGGGTTGAGATGCATTTGTAGTTTGACTGCAGTCTTGTTCGCCTTGCTGTTAAAAGTCGAGAATCGTATCAGTTACCGCCGGTAAGAGTGGAAAGGAATACGTACTTAGTCTGTGTTAACAAGTCATCGAGTGCATTGTACTCGCTATGACTACACTCTTTAAGCCTATCTTTCGTCTTCTTCTTCTGGCTGAGAGTATCGATACGAACTGTCTCGAGACAGACTAAAATGTGCGGTAGCGGTCCCAGAAACAAGCGAAGATAAAGCCCTGGGTTATTCCCGAGCTGAGATACTTCTTTGATGCACGACGCATATATTTGAGCGTGAAGGCCTGCTGTCCCTCTCTCTGCAACACCTCGTCGATGACGGAGGACTTTCTTGTACACCCGCTGGATCAAGGACGCAGCGGCGATCTCTCTTTCTGTGGGTTCCGGGTTTGTCATATCTTGTGCCGGAATGGTATCGACAGCTACAACATCTTCGCCGGCAGTTTTCTCGACAGCTTCAGCCTCTTGTGTATTCTCCGTTTCCTTTTCTTCGTTTGCATTGCCATCTGGCTCCTGAAGGCCTGCTGTCCCTCTCTCTGCAACACCTCGTCGATGACGGAGGACTTTCCTGTATACCCGCTGAATCAAGGACGCAGCCGCGATCTCTCTTTCCGTAGGACCTGCGGATGAACGTTCAGTCACGATCGCCCTGACAGCGAGGTGCAGGTCATCCGATAAGTCTGAGGAGGTTTCGAAAGGGAGAGACGAAATCAGATGGTTGGCCTCTGCTACTAGTTTCTGGAGTTCCTTGATGTCGCGATGCTTGTGGAACACAGAATCCGTGCTGAGAAGCTTTTGTAGTTTGACTGCAGTCTTGTTCGCCTTGCTGTTGAAAATTGAGAATCGTCTCAGTTATCGTTGGTATAAGCAATAAGAAATACGTACTTGGTCTGTGTTAACAGGTCATCGAGTGCATCGTACTCATTATAACAACACTCTTTGAGCTTATCCTTCGTGCTCTTACTCTGACTGAGGGTATCGATACGAACTGTCTCGAGACAGACTAAAATGTGCGGCAGCGGACCTAGAAACAAGCGAACATATAACCCCGGGTTATCACCGAGTCGAGACACTTCTTTGGTGCATGAGGCGTATATTTGGGCATGAAGGCCTGCTGTCCCTCTCTTGGCAATGCCTCGTCGATGATCAAGGACTTTCTTGTATACCCGCTGAATCAAGGACGCAGCGGCGATCTCTCTTTTCGTAGGGTCCGGGGTTGTCATGTCTTGTGCTGGAATGGCGTCGACGGCCACAGCATCGTCACCAACAGTCTCCTCGGTGGCTTCAGCTTCTTGTATATCTTCCATTTCCTCCTCTTCAACATCGCGCTTCAGCTCCTCCTGCTCAGAAACCTCAATATGTGGTGAGGTAGTCTGAACGGATGCAGACACAGTGAGACCAAGCTGCACTTGGATGTCCGTGAAGTCGCTATAGACAAGCTGGCGGACTCCGAGCAAGGCAGGCTTTTTTACCGGAGCCCTGCTCCGGTGAACGAGATGTATCATCTCGTCCATGGTGTTGTATTTCAGTGAGCGGCGAATAGCCCTCGCAAGTTCATCCCATGAATGGCCGGCTGCATTAATGTACCTGCAAAAGTCTTACATCATCCCGTGGTTCTTAAAGCAGAGACTGGTATACCGATTATAAAGGGGAGAACGTTCTTGGCGAAAAGACAATATCTTCTGCCTGATATCGCTACGGAGAAACGCATCGCCGATGTTGTAGCCCACTACATAGTAAAATAAGCAAAGACGCAGAGTCACAGAGTAAGCAAAAACTGACATAGACAAATAGCCTTGAATCTGAAAGAAGACCGTTATCAGAAAATAAAGCGATGGCACATTTGACAGCTGACTTACATCCTTGCGATGAAAACTTGACGAACTCGGTATGGCACATTTGAAAGATTTCTCCCAGTCCCATACAAGAGATGCTCTGTATGTCATGAGGAGACACTGAAAGAATATAATTTTATGTGGCTTACCACAGCTTTGGCCGGCACGCAGTTGTTCCAGGAGATCCCGCATAGGCTCCAGAAGGATGCGATAATAATTTGTCTGCATCCCTTCATTGAAGTACGGAAAATCATAGCTCACAAAGCGCAAGAGCCAGCTACGAGGGACCGTTGCATTAGGCGACAATGCCATCCCCGAGCGACGGCCGCAAAGAATAACAGAGCTACAAAGAAAATCCACAAAATCGCACAGATCACCTATGTTGATGGGCAATCTTTGCTTCACAACGTGCCTGGAAAGGAAATCAACCTATAGTAAAGATCGGCAGGACCAAACTTACTCGACAAATAGAAAACCAGCGGTAAGAGACCATGTGTAATATCCCGACATCGAATTCAGAAGATCACGAGGGGTGAAGACGTTGCCCCGGCGAATGTACATGAATGAAGGGTGTTTTTCACGGAGATATGCAGCATTTCTGAGATAACCTACTTGACTTCGATCAAACGTGAAGGCCAAGGTAGCTGTCCGCATCACGTCCATGAGGAAGTTCTTCTGGGGGTGAAACCCTCGACCATAAACAACTGTTCGCACCCAATATTTCACAACGTTCAATGCTTTTGAAGCTTCGGGAATTGTAGACAGTGCAAGATGAGAAATGGAACCAAACGTATGATGAGGAGGATAAAGAGCGTCGTAAAGACGGTTGAGCCAGAACCTATATGGAAATGAACACTGCGAAACTGGAGAGTAGGACGGATAGCATACTTGGTTCCTCTGTATTCCATGTCTGCGTGAGCATTCTCCCTAAGCAACTGCACGATCAAGATTTGTTGTAGGTGCAGGCGGACACGCATATTATAGTAACCGGGATCTATCGCTGAAGGTGACACATGAGCTTCCGGGCATTCAGACCGTCGACAAGACCCCGATACGGCAAAAACCAGGCAAGGCAGGAATGCTTTGCTTCTCGCGCATTCATCATTTTCAGCGGCAATCTTTTGTTCGAGATGCCTTCTCAGGGCTTCCCGAAATAGCCCATGAAATTCGAGTACTGACAGCCTGAGATTGAAGTCAGAATCTCTAATCACGTTCCTAGGTTGGAGTTCAAGAACCGCCGAGTGCAACCAAGTGTTCTGGGCCACAAGAAACTCGTTCTCTGCTATCCGCCGAAAACCAAACAATGCCGCAGCTGCTACATCTCTACAGGGGTCCATTCGGAACGCTGCAGCAGAAAGGAGGCCCGCATAGGTATAAAACAGGCTGAGTTCTTGAACTGCGTCAACAAGAGCCATGTTTTGAATTCGAAGGGGCCGAAAAAAATATTGATCCAGACATAGCAAGGCTGCTGAACTACGGCGCATCGTGTGGAATTGCAAGCCCAGTTCACGCAGCCGAGGTGGGTCTCGCATAATGGCTATGAACATTGACAACTAAAAGCGTATCAGTATAAGCTATAACGGTAAGAAGTGAGGTCGACACTTACTTCAGCTGCTTTAGTCTGCTCCATAGAAGTCCGGTCAAGCCGTGAAGCAAAGTGCATCAGCCGCAAGACAGCGGGATCTGATCTTATGACGTTAGGGTCAACACCAAAAGATATTCTATGCCAAAGCTCTTCGAGGATGCATTCTTGAGCTCGACGCAAAGCATCTTTATTTTTGGTTTGACCGAGGAAAAGCTCAATAGCCTCTTCTTTTCGACCTTCGGAATAGTGCAATTCAGCAGCTTTGCTGAGTCGCCCTTCTTTCTCCAACAAGTCTGCAAGAGCGACATCGAGGTCCCTCTCTTCCAGATACTCCACTTCTTCTTCGACTGACTGAAATAGTTCACGGGCTTTTCTGTTTAGGAAGGTGAGGATAGTTGGTCAACATGCCTCGGGAAAAGACGTACGTCATCTGACGGTTAGAGAAGTATGCTAGTCTCGCAAGCTTGATGACAGTTCCGACGACCTTCGACGACATTTCGCCTTCATGAGCTTTCACAATTTCGACCGCCTCGTCAAATTTGCCAATGTCTCTATATAGCTCCGCAGCATGGGTGTACTCCTTCGCCTGGAAAAACATTTCAGCAGCCCGATCCTTCTGGTCAGCTTGTTCAAAGCATTCGCCGCTGATCCTGAGGTAGGTCATGGAATCTTTCGAACGCGCCTTACTAGCACATTTCTTGAACGAAACGGCTGCTTCTGTGAAATGAGAATGTCGTTCAAGGACTTTTTGTCTTGATGTACCAATGACTTTACGAGCCTTTGCTCGCGAATCATAGGCGTCTGCAACAGATGCTAGGAAAGGAAGCTTGGCCTTATCGTAACAATGCCTGGCCTGCGAGAAGTGCTTCGCATTGAAAAGTTCATGTCCTTCTGCAGCCCATTCTTCTGGCGTCGACGAAGATGCAAGACAGGGAGCATTGGACCCCGGAGTGTAATTGTTGATTAAATCTTTGTTCGTCCAAAAGATCTTGATGATCCGTGATAAGGATACCGTCTAGATAGGATAATGCCGACTTACTCTCATGGGTTCTCCCATCTCAGATCCATCTGCGATCCAGATGTTTGCACGCGCTCGGGTGATTGCAACGTACAGCGATTTTAGCTGGACAATATCTTTACGTTAATGCTGAGCGATGGCGTGCCAATTCATGCTCACCTCATGACAAATGCTAGCATGACGGATATGGTCAAATTGGGGGGGAGGACGACCGTGCTTGCTCTGCTTAATGGCATTCATCACAACACGCCATTGTGCGAGACTGGCAGGTGAATCAGCAAAGAAATCATAGAGCAGGACCTGGAGGGATTCAATGTCATAGTGAAAAGCCATCTCATAGAATAGCATATCAACCTACATCGTTGAATTCAAGCCCTTTGCTTTCATATACGGTGCTATAATATTGATCATCAGTGGCTTAGTTAACTTAAAAGCAGAGAACACGAACAGTATAAGACCAATTTCACCGACTTTCTGTCGGAGTCTCTCTCTTGCCATTTCATTTCTGACAATGATACCTACTCGAAATTTTGGAGTCAGCCGATTTCGATGCGGATAACAGGACACTAACATTGCTGAGCACCAAACTCAATAGGATCACCACCATCGCGAAAGATGAACTGCTCCAACTGCGCACGATCTTCATTGTTAAAAAAGATAGGTTTGACCCCGTCAACAATGCCCATCTCTGGAGAAAGACGGTCAATGGAATCTGCCCAAAACGTCGTGATAAGCTCAATGATGGAGTGCGCGCAATCAACAATGCCTGCATGAGACCTATAGTTGACCGCAAGTTGAAACATCTCAGGCGGCTGCTTGCGGCTGGCTCCCGGTCTGTGCTTCTTCCGGTACTGGTCCTACTCATTTAATTAGACTCACATATAAGAGTTGTTCTAAGTAAATCCTACCTCAATATTCCATTGAAATGCCTTCAAAGCATTGAAACGGAAAGAACTTCCGATAGAGATGGTCTGTGCAGTATCACCTGCCCAGAAAAGACCATCTGCGTTGTTACATAGCGCTCTCAAGACTAAATGACGAGTCGGTCAGTTTTCCATGGTCCATATAAGACAAAGAGATGGAATTTACCCATAGTGTCAATGAGCATGTTATCCTGTACTTCATCGACATATCTGTAATGATGTTGATAATGGGAAAACAAGAGTATGAACAGAGAACTCACAAATGGTCGAGTCCTTGTCGTGGGATACCGTGCTCCGCGAAATGCTTTAAGATACGATGGGTTCTAGACACCGATTATCTTCTATTTGTGGAATTTCGAAGAAGATCTTACCGATCACCAGTGTCATGCTCTCCCCGCAACTTCTTTTTGCGCATATACAACTCAAAGAGTTCGTACACTTCACACCTCTGGTCAGCAAATGTAGACTGCCCGCGTGTACTAAGATCAAGGTATGTGTCTTTGCTGAGGTGATGCTTCTTCTCGCTCAGCGTCTCCGCTGAGCCCTTGATTACGCCTAAACAGATGCTTAGGTCAAGCTCTTTGATATAAAATATGGATGCGTTACCTATAATTTCACTGAATACCAAGGCAGGATCTGAATAAACACCATTTCAATGCCAACGTATAGACAGAACAGAGAAGAAGAAACCTAATCCTTTAATCAATGGTTCAGGGAAATGAGACCAGTAGGACTCGCAAAAGGATTCAAAAGTAATGATACCCATCTGGCGCTTGATGCCAGTACGTCTCGTGTCAGTCAACGTTTGAGTACTCATGTCAGCTTCCAACATGTCGCAAAGCTATAATCGGTAAAAATGGGAAATACGGATGAAAAAGAGCCGCTACTCACGCCATCAAATGTGATAAATAGCGGGAAGTGCCTCTCCTCGAGTTCACTGTACTTGGCTGGTAAATCAGTCCGCCAATCTACAATGTCATCCGCATCAATCAGCCCTAAATCATCTTGGTACTGAGGAGCTCTCCGTAGGTTGGCGATATCAGCAGACGAATGTGATGCCATTTCTAAGGAGCCGGCCAGCTTCGCGAAGTACTCTTGCACTTTCTTAGCGAGCATTCTAGATTTCGTAACAAAGACTTGACGAGGACGAGGTAAATTCGACTCCATAAGTTGAAATGTTCGCTCAATGAGCAGCATCTTGAATAACATGGTAGTCGTTTTCCTACATCAAATAGGTATGAGAAAGAGAATGATGCGGCGAACGGTTCGTGCATACCCTGTGCCGCTGCGGCCTATGACATAGCAAGACTTTGGATGCTCTATAATACGTTTCTCTTGGGTACTGTGAATATGTGCCATCAGAAAATGAACAAGGAGAGTTAAAGACGGCGGCGCACGAAACCATGTGAGGAAAAGTAGCATCTACATCTGCTAGGATGGCTACCAAAATGAATCAGATACGGCTTTTTTGGACAGCATCGAACCAATACATACAATTCAAAAAAGGCTGCACGTCTTCATGGTTAAATCATCTGCGGATAAGTATCACGGGAACATACCTGCGAAAATGTGACGTATTTTTCGACACTGTAGGAGAGTCAGCGGCTGGAACTCAGCTCTTCTCTATATGACTTACACAAGTCTTGAATGAGTCTGAGTGGAATAGTCGGTGATTGATTCGAAGGAATAAAAAACGTGGAGCTAACCTGGACTGTTTCGTCAGGACGTATATCCGGCATGCCTTCAATCTCCGAAGGCGATACTTCCGGTAGCGGGGGGAAGATGGCTGGAATGAAAGTATCTTTCGAGGCTTGATCTGCCCGTTTCCTAACCACGCATCTACACCATCGCATTTTGGTTACAGTCATTCAAGCTACAATGAGGAAGCGATACCTCTGCCGGTATTCCTTTCCCTTTTTGCGAAGCTGAGTGCTGATAGAACTCCAGAGCCGATTGTCCATTTGATCATGAGTATAGATACCGAAAATTTTGATCGCTTCAAGAATTGTGAGGAGCACAAACAAAAAGGTATGAGCATGAGCTTACCTTGCTGCTCTCTCTGCCAATGATTCAAGTTCAGTAGATTGGATTAGAAAATTATTCTCTGAACCTACATCATCGTCTGGGATTACATCGATCTGATACTGCAAGGCGGCGTCAGCATTATCCAGGATTGGTAAGAAACTGGTTTCCTACGACGAGTCTGAGGTTGCGAGACGCTTTGGCCTTGAAGACAGGAACTTCAGTCACGCTTCCACTCAAACGCTTTTGATTGTTGTCAGTAAAGTAACCGCATGAGAGCTCCCTGTAGTGTATTCTGATAAGCATGCTTGGTATATGATACTATGTGATCCGACACGCACTTGATTTTCTTAACAGTGACGTTAAACGTGGAGAGATCTTTCTTGTGTGCGCTCCGCAAAAAATTGTCGGCGTTCGTGGATATGATAACCGTCCATTCTCCAAACCCCTCGGCAGTATCAAAGTATAACGCCCTTGATAGATATCAAAATGTAATATCGTTTCGTGAACGGATATGAGGACATACGACTTCATCGGCTGAACGATTGGATATGCAGAAGGCAATCCGGCCACGGACCCTGAAGCGTTCTTCTGCTCTATGGGGGACACATAGGTGATACAGCGTTCCTTGAGTGATACAGACACCTCCGGATGACTGAGCAGCTCCAAATAGAACTGGGCACATCTCAACTTTCAACGAATAGCATGCAGATAAAGCAGCACTCACCTGGAGAATATCCTTTTGACTTTGCAAAACACGATCCGCGAGGACAGACGCATCGCTCGACGTTTTACGCATATCGACATTCAGAATATCGAAATACCTTTCGACCAAAGTTGTGGCGCCGTCTTCTCGCTTGACTTGCTGGGGCCTCCTCTGAGACTGTTTGGCCTTTCCCTTCCTGTTATGATACTCCGATCCGGTATCGATGGGATGGAGGACAGAGACGAGGTATTTCAAAACCTCGGGCGTGATCTGAGCTAGTTCGTGGTATCGGGTACATAATTCTCTGTCTTCAACAAAAGAGGAGGAAAGAAGCTCCGTAGAGAGACAAGATATAGCTCTGTAGTGGACCGTCCCATCATAAGTCGCAGCTTCGGAGGGAAAGGACTCCAGCAACCACGAAATCAACGGTGTAGTCTCACTTAGGGCTGTGAAGATGTAAGAGCCTGATAGACTATCAGATAGCTCGACAGGGTCAACTTACATGACAAGACCAAGAGAAGAATACGAGAGGTCTCGTTGTCGATTAGCTCCTGGAAAACATGCTTGAAATTATCCTTTGTGAGGAGGCTTTTCAGCTCCTCCAATGCAGAGTCAAGCACATCCCTCGAAGCGAGCTGCTCCGAACTGAAGAGATCGCTGCGATATATGTGCTTGCGGGGCATGGTTGCCTCATGACAAAGGCGTTTTCTGGTTTGGGCATGGAGACACACTTCCGGCAAAATAAAGACAAACTCAGACCCCAGCGTGAGCTTCAGAATTCCAATCAATCACTTACGGAAACTTCCTAAGCGCCTAGATAGTCTCGAGACGAGTAGAACTCAGGGACAAAATCCCAGTTCCGTGCTTTGCTGCGGCACGACGCGTCCGGGTCTGACTATAAGTGTCTGCATAGGGTCTCTGGAAAAGTGACTGCTTCCTGGGCAAGCCAGCAGGTGAAGGCTTAAGAACGAGCCGAAAGGTATCCCAAGTCCCAGGCTAGTGACGGAAGCGTGAACATGTTGAAGTACTGAAGAAGCGCACCAATTGAATTCAAGCACCAAATTGCCTAATCGAGAGCACAGGACTCCCGTCACCTGTTATCGGTTAATTCATTCACAATAGAGCGGAAACTTGGTAACCTCGAGAAGTGGCAACTTGAATAGCCCAAAATAAGTCGATCATCAGCACATGTTACGATGGCAAGCAAGAATACGAGTATTTACAGATATACTAGAAAAAAAGTCATCAGTCATAAAGCGACCTTTATCACCAACATAAAAATCATGAAGATGCCTGGGTAACTTTCATCTCGGCAGCGATATCCTCAGTTAGACGTATATGTCATTCATCATCCATCCGAGTGCTATAAGCAAGCCCATGAGAAATCATCAAAGTTAATGAGACAGATGAACTGACACGGTCTCGTCGTCTAGAATGGTATGATCCTTGATACGTATGATAATCATAGGCAACGCAAACACTAGACCTCCGAGAAGGAAAGCCGATTCCGAAATGAACATATTCACGTACCTATACGAAGCGTCAGGAAGCATCACAATAAAGCGTCAGGGAAAACATACGGAATTTTGACAGCGTCCGCACGCCATGCGGCCCCAGCCGACTGGATCGACTTGTAGAATCTAGCAAGAATGCCAGCTTTGACAGATCGTTTGACATCGCATCCATAAGCTAGTACTCCGTCGTCTGCCACATTGCGTCCAGAATCCCACAGAAGGTGTAGAACCACACCCGACTGGCGTATCTGCAATCGTAGGTATCCATTTCCTCTGTCTCTAGTGCGACGCTCTCGTGCGTGTACCCCTTGGTAGAAGTATCCCCAGATGTAGACGACAAGGACTATTAGGAAGAGGACGGTCCATCCTGTGTAGGCGCAGATGCGACGGCTGATGGATTTTCGGTCGAGCAGACCGATAAGAACAGACCCGATGATTTGGAAAATCCAGTAACAGAATTTGTGAGTCAGGCCCCGGGTGCAGACGTTGAAGATGGCATCGTTGAAACCACTGAATTCTGGATAAAATTAAAGCATCAGTCAGATGATTCTAGAGAGGGAAGGTAGGTGCTGACACCACGTGTAGAACCAGTTGGAAGCCAAGAACATAAGGAAGAAAAGAACAATCATTGGATCAGTCTTTAGTGTCGCGAATAGATCCACGTGCGATTAAGGACTGACTGATAATGGCGCGCTGCCACATCTAATATGTGTGTTGTCCATGTGCCTGCTTTGCAACTCGTAGAGTTGGTCTTTTGGCACGTCATACGATCCCACTGTAATATCCATCGGAAGCTCAGCGTACTGGCTCTCCTGCACGCCAAAACGACGCGTCGTCAGGATTCCCTTCTGAGAACGTCGGGCCTGTCGAGGGTGATAATCAGGGTGCAGCTGTGAGCGAGAGAAGCATCCAAACGCGGTTCAGAAGGTCGAGTGTAGTCTGGAGAGACCCGGGGGTTGAGGTTCGTGATGCCAAGGGTGACATGCACGCGTTCACGTTGGGGGCCAGCGAGCAGTTATGCAGGAAGTTTGAAAGCGGCATGAAGGTCAGCAACTCTGTTACAGAGATTCAGGTGTGTTTAGCCAAAGGATGTCGACAGAAGTGCAAAGGGTGAGCTGAGATTAGGGCATAGACACAAACTCACAATGCGTAGGCCGTGCCATCGTGGTTGTGGAAAAGCTTCGGCTATCGGGCCGGACAACCGGCGCATCCTTTACTCCATCTTCCATCACGCCGCAGAGGCAGGATACACGGACGCTGAGTATCTTCATGCCCATGGGCTGATACTTGATGTTAAGTTGTCGGCCATCGCTGCTACAAGGAACACGGTGGAGGAAGCCGTGTGCAGTGTCGCAAGCTCCATCACACGAGTGTGAAGAAGGGCAAGTATGAAAAGCGATCCGTCGAGGTCGAGGTGGTGCGCATGCTCTGTGATTCCTTTCTATTCGTATGCTGAATCTTGAACAGTTTCAAGATCTGCTCGACAAGTACGTTGCCGAAATTAACAACACCCACTGGTGGACATGTTGGGGTTCGCCGATAAGAGAGGGTGATCCTTCACGACAACCGAGATACGGTACTTGGGCTGGTCTGATCATGAAAATATTGCTTTGCACCGTACTTTCCCCGCCTATGTCAGCCGTATGTACCTACTTATACAACGAGTATGTTTTTCTTTCTTTCTTTCCTTGTGTAACCTATCTAAAACTTTAATATCCAGGCTTGGACGTGTGCTGTTCACTCGAACTCGACCTTATTATATTCTATTTCGGGAACTTTCTCAGCGTCAGTTTTCGACGCCGAGAAACCCAAACACTGCATATCCGGGCTTACTGATATTCGTGCTTACTCCAATTCAACCTTTGGAAAGCTCCTGATAGCAATCAACATATTGCGTGCCGTTGAATGTGTTTCCCTACTTGACCTGTCGCTAGCTAAAGGCAAGCATTCGCATACTGGCAAGTCCCACAAACGACAACGGGACTTTACCGAAGCAACTGTCCCTGGTAGACGCTTTCACCATAGACTCAGAGAAACGCTCGATGAAACTACACCCGAGGTAGGTCATAAATCTAGCATGACCTCTCCATACTCAACGATACAACCATAGGAGATTATCAATGAGATTCTCAATTGAAAACATAGCTCTTCTCTACTTGCGGCATAGGAATTCTCATTCTAGTTCGCCTTCGTTCTCTAGACGACCAAACAGCCTCGGTCGACAGCATTCGTATCGTTATGATGTTTGTTTAACTTCTTGGGAATAAATTAGGTCAAGGTGCTATTAAGGAGGTATACGAAGCTCAGATCTTGACGGATATGCCCTCTGGAAGTGTAGGCCGCTATCCAGACAGGGTGATCGTCAAACTCTTGAAAAGCAGAAAGAGACGCCACGAGTCTGCGATATACCAGCTTCCGCTATATGGACCTGTGCCCGTTGCAGTAGGGGATATTCCTACAGCCTTTGGATTTTTTGAAGGCGTTGAGACAGGAGTTGACGAATCATTGGTGCATCGTTCAGACCCGCCCGCCTCAGGTATCACCGAGAAGAAATGTGTGTTCAGATAATACAAGTTCAATGCACGGTTATTGTATGTCCCTTGTCATTCATATCCGATCATTTCGGGTCCTAAGTGATTATTTCAAGAGGCCCCAGAAACTCCGGACGGAGAAGTTTTGGCTCATACTTCCATTCAAGTCCCGTCGTCACCATTACAGGGACTAGAAGCCATGTATCCTTTGTTTGACGGGTGCTTATCAATAGCTACATGAGGTAAGCATGAGGCTCGGGCAAAGTATATTTCGCTGCGTTTCGAGGTACGGCATCCTTTCCAACAAACCACCACCATGGCTGTCTCTCCAAGCTCAGCTGAAAGCGAACTTCTCGACGATATCAATGAAAGTTGGTACTATCAGGCAACGAAGAAGGCGCGATGGATGGATTTGATAGGAGATTACGCAGGCGATGAACCTTTCATCATTGATGGTAAGTCATGATTTTTCTCGCGACAAGACGACGACTGATTCTTTTCGGTGGCATAGGAGAATCCCTCTTACAAAGTGTCCTGGATGATCCTCTCCTCGCCATTGGGCGTAATGATGGCATGTTTCTTTTGAAAGGGTTTTTCCCTAGTGGCAGACACTGACACGCGTACTTATAGATACCAGCTTCCAGGCTTTACACGCTATTTACATCCTCGAGAATACCCTGAAAAGTTTCGTCTCGCGAAAAGCTAATGTTGAGGTTGTCTTTTGGCGCAGTAAGTAAAGACCTGGAATGAAAGATGCGCTTCTTTATAACAATTTATAGATAACATTCACGCTACAACTAGACCAGGACAAACATCTTTCGTACACTCTTCGCGACACTTGGCGCGGGAAATTCTTCTCAAACATTTACAGCAACTCTCTAGTATCGTCCCAATGCGTCAGTTCGATGATCTGCAAGACGAATTTTGGAAGAAGTATGAAGCCTCCAGAAAGGTATGTGGCACGTATACTTCTCCTTGCACTTCGCCCTAAAATTACCTTTCAGCCTATGTTTGTGCTCATCAGCGACAACGTCCCCAACCGCGACGATCCCGCTGATAGTCTTCACCCTGGCTACATCGCGTGTCAACGAAACTTCATCTTTGAAATCCTATCCTTTGGCTTACCTGTAGCTTTATTCAACGGATTGGAGTTCAGAGACTCGAAGGTACTGGATTCCTTTGTTATGAGGGGCGCTAACTAACATTTCAATGCCTAGATCTTGTCTTTCATCATTGAAAGGACGTCTGCTACCAGGGGTTCTATCCCTCCTTGGCCCCCAGTCGCACCGATATACAACCGAATGGATCTGGTTAGCCAAAAATATGGCGTCTCGGAGATATTTCAGTGTTCTGGACCGTTGTCTTGTACACATGAAGTACTTGAAAAGATTTGTCAGCTATTCCTCGCCGATGATTCATTCTTTGGGTCCATAAATCCATCTCAGAAACCTTTAATGGAAGAACTTTTAGCTGCATTTCTTCTTCACATCTTCAGCCTTCCGGAGCTGCCTCTGAAGGCTCGAATTCAATCCCCCATCGAAGTCCAATCGGATTTGCAGGACACTTTGCGACAGTCTTTCCTCCCCTGGCTTTTCTTTTTGGCCTCTTCCGTTCTCCAAAAGGCCACTGTTGGTCTGGATATCGATCTCCACATCTTTTTCGTACTCCTTCAGTATCTCAGCCGTGGAACGCCTCTGGCTTCAGCTGTTCACGCTGATATCATCGCGCAGGCGAAGAATATTTGGCCCGGTGAACATTTCCCCGATCACTTCTCGTGCCTAAAGGCTTTCACCTTTGAGCAGCCTGATCCGCCATCCCCAGTGCCGCTGCCCTTATCGACGTTAAGTAATGGGGCCGCTCTGCAGTCTTCCACCGTTCCATCTTCTATCGCAAGTACAACAAGTGACAGCGACGAGGAAGATGACTGGGAGAACGATTCAGATCTAGAAGCATGGGATGCATCTGACTCCGAATCTAAAACGAGCCCTCCGGAGCCCATTCTGATATCCACATCCCAGACGCAAACTCAACTCCTACCGTTCTCCCACCCCGTCTTTGACAAAGCACTCCCTTCAATTAAAATCCCCACTGCCGGTGACGATCGTCCACTTAAGTCGAGCGAATTCCTCAACTTTTCGGTATTGTTTTCGGATACGCGTCACTGGCATAATAGCAAGAAGATCATCGCCCCTGGCGAGAAGGCTCCGGTCGTGAATTGGCGTGTTCTCCGTTCCAACCAGCGGTACATTGCCAATTTGCAACGTCAAGCGGAAACATTGACGGGAGCGTCGGGCAGAGGGCTTCAACAGATTACTATTACTGTCGATTCTGCAGCATCGAAGAAGCATGAAAACGGTCCTAACCTGTCGGTTCGTAAAATTTACTTGTCTCTGTTTAAGCCGAAGTCTTACGTCTTCAGAAGATTAAGACGACGAAGCCAGTCAAGCTCACAAAGAAGGAACAGCTGAAGAAGGATATCCAGGAAAAGAAAGATGCCGAGAAGGAGAGCCAGACACGACAATGGTTTCTTAACCAGCTGAACGCTATATCCGACAAGTCGACCCAGCAGAAGCTCGAACTACTAGAACAACTGACTCGTAGTCCCCGTATGTCTGACCCTTGGCTCGCCGTCGAGCATCTCATGTACAAGGTGCATCTTCTCCTCAAGATGTGGATTGAAGACCCCGATCACGAAAAGGACTCTGTTCGAGATCGTTATACCGTAACAATCATGCGACTTGTGAAGGATATCTGTGACAAATGTGCTACTACTACAGCGCGAGGGAAAGCCCTATCTGCAGTCTTGAAGAGTTTTGGTTTCTCGACTTACATTGATGAGTTCGTTACGGTAGCAGAGCCGCCAACGCCTTGTCCGTTGGCCTTCGACTTTGTGAAGCTGGTTCGATCAAAGGGAGACGTTCTTTATTCCTGGATGAAGATAACCGAGCATCCTATTGTCTGGCAGCTCCGACTCTTTGGACCATATTTGGACCGTTCTATGGATGGCAGTTTCGATAGACGTGTTAATTTTGATCCCGACGCTTGGCAAAAGAAGGCTCTTGATTGCATCGATGATCCCAACCATTCTATGCTTGTCGTTGGTAAGTGTCGTCTCTATGTATGCTTCCTTGCTGTCTCATTGATTGATCCCTCATCTAGCTCCGACTAGCGCCGGAAAGACGTTTATCTCATTCTACGCGATGGAGAAGGTTTTGCGCGAGTCAAATGATGGTATTCTGGTCTATATAGCTCCGACAAAGGCCCTTGTCACTCAGATTGCTGCCGAGGTTTATGCTCGTTTCAGCAAAAAGGTTCCCAATGGTACGTCTTTCGTATACATTCCTTATTCGTAGGTCCATGTAATTTCTAGGGAGTTTATGGGCGGTCCATACACGAGACTACCGTATCAATGAACCGCACAACTGCCAGATTCTTATCACCGTGCCAGAAATGCTTTCGATTATGCTGTTATCACCTCCACTTGCCTCCAAATGGACACCTCGAATTAAAAGGTATGTCCGCGTCCACTGACATTGCTAGCACTCATCATGCTTCTGAACAGAATTATTCTTGATGAAATTCATTCCATCGGCCAGCAGGAAGGAGGCTCTGTTTGGGAGCAAATCATCCTTTTAGCGCCATGTCCAATCATGTAAGCTTTTATTACGTTCAGATGTGTCTTATGCTTATTCTACGCTAGTGGATTGTCGGCAACCGTTGGAGAACCGGAAACTTTCAACGACTGGCTGGCATCAGTAGCACGGGCGCATGGATACAAGCATACATTCATTCAGCATAAACACCGCTATTCTCATCTTCGAAAATTCTTCTATCGTCTGGATGGGTTGAAGAGCCTACGACCATTTCAAGGACATGAGTCGTATCAGCCGACGTCTAGGATGAGATTCCTCCATCCACTGTCAACATTGGCCTTTGGTCCGCGGGCTCTTCCAGAGGATTTATCGCTAGAGCCCTCCGATACGCTGTCGCTCTATGGCGCAATGAGCCAACGCAAGGACCTATCCATTAACTTAGTCAGGCTCGACCCTACTCAATTCTTTTCCCCTGTCAAAGGATTGTTGAAGCAGAAGGACATCCTGCGTTATGAAACTGATCTCAAGAATGTGCTTATGGATCTGCCACCGTCATCTCGGCATGAAGTTATCTATGATCTTGCTGACAAAGACATCCCGCAAGGCCGAAATGATAAGGAACCCAGCCTCCAGAACTTTGTGAGAGGACTTTTACCGCTCGTGGCTGATCTTCATGCTCGCGGCGAACTGGTACGCATTAAGTTACACACTTCTGTCAATTCATGCCATTGATACTGTTTCTAGCCTGCCATTCTATTCAACTTCGACCGAGCGGTTTGCGAGGATGTTGCCGAATTGCTTCTTAAAGGGCTTTTGAAAGCAGAGTTGGCTTGGAAATCAAGTAGCCCAGAGTGGCAGAGGAAATGTCAACAATGGCAGAAGTGGCAGGATAGTTCCAAGGCTCGCATCCGTGAAGAGAATAGGGCCAAAAAATCGAAACGCAAACCTGATCCTGATGATATCGAACCTTTGGCCGCAACAGAAGCCCTAGCATGGGAAAGCACTTTTAACCCCAACGCACCGCTGGGTAATTTCTCATTTGCGGGTTATTATTCTGCCGAAGATTTGAACGATGCGATCCATGGTGTCTGGTCAGAGTACTGGAAATCCAAGCCTGTACTATTGGCTGCACTTCGACGGGGGATAGCAGTTCACCACGCCGGCCTAAATAAAGGCTATCGAAGCTTAGTTGAGAAGTATGTCTTTTCTTTTGTGGGTTCTTCTTGCCCTATTCATTGGTTGCTTTTATAGCCTATTCCGGCGAGGATACATCCGAGTAATGATCTCAACCGGTATAGTACATCTCTGATATCATACTTATAGACTCTGACTTATGTCAATAGGGACGCTTGCCCTTGGTATCAATGCACCTACTAGGACTTCTGTGTTCTGTGGCGACTCACCTTTTCTTACGGCGCTCATGGTCAGTGGCTCCACCATTGTTCATTTGTTGATTGGATATACTCATGGAAACGTCATAGTATCGTCAATGTGCAGGTCGTGCAGGTCGCCGTGGATACGACCTATTGGGAAACGTCGTCTTTTATGGGCTGACTCTCGATCGAGTGCAACGTCTTGTACTATCTAAACTCCCCTCTCTAGGAGGAACATTCCCGTTAACTCCGACACTGACATTACGGCTATTCAACCTCCTGGATGGCTCAAACAATGCAAAAGTGGCTGTAAATGCCATCGAGAGCTTGATGAAACTACCGCAGGTCAGCTTTGGATCACAGACTGGACAAAACCAGCTACTTCATCATCTACGCTTCAATATTGAATATCTTCGTCGGACACATCTTCTGGACAAGGATGGAAAACCTATCAATCTCTATGCTGTCTCGGCGCATCTCTATGTAAGTGACCGCGGCATATATTTGCTCGATGCAGTTTCTGACGACGATGGAACAGTACACCGAACCCAGCAATTTTGCGTTGCCGATCCTTCTTCGTGGAGGAATACTTCATCGAATATGCGCAGGACCGTCACCAAAGTACAACTTTATTCTCCTCATGTGCCACCTTTTCGGTCGTCGGTACCTGGCCAGCGCAGCCGCGAATACTCAGTATGTAAAGAAGCTCCAAGATCTCGTGGTCCGCTTCCCTTCTATGATCATTCTCCCCCCTCTTCGTGACGACGCGCGCAAAGTTCTCGAGGAACACGATAAAGAAATCCTTGGGATCTTCACAGAGTACACCAAAGCCTATACGTCTCAGTATTGTTCGGAACTTGGCCCAGACGACATGCTTCCTCTCAGTGGGATAAAATATACGGGCACCCCCTCCACTGACGGCTTCCGTGCACACCTAGAAAATCACACCCGACCGGTCTCTGTGCGATCCAGCTTCGTGGCCACGTCAGGGCATTTCGATGAATTTCGCTCGGTCGAAGAGCTGGTGCGGTCTGCTCGCTCTGGACTTCATCTCAATGAGCATGCCATCCCGTCAATGTCCCGATTCACAGCCGTACAGGGCAACACTCTCGGTTCTGAGCATGCTCTCAACGCGTATCTACTCGATTTTTATACGCATGGCCAAGTTTCTGCGCTAGACAGAGCTAACGGTATTCGGCGAGGCGATGTATGGTACCTCTTACAGGATTTCGTGCTTACTTTGATGGTGATCAAATCATCTTTGGAGCGGCTCCTGAAAGACGCGTCAATTGAATCTGGAAAAGCTACGGCTCCATCTGAAGATGTGGAATCATCGGACGATGATTTCATGGCCGATCCAGCAGAGGCAGACGAGCTTTCAAGTGATGATGGGGATGTGGAAGGCTTCAAAAGACCACCTGGAACGAGCGCTGAGGACTGGCGTATGTATGAGGTCGTAAGGGATGCTACAGGAGAATTTAATGAAAAGTTTAGGAGCATGTGGGCTTGATGTGCGTCGATGGAATGTGTATAGACATAGTATATTACCTAAATCACGAACTCTGCGCCTGATATGTGTACTTGCATGCACAGTGAAAACACTTTGACTCAGTAATTTCACCGGTGCATTAACCGACTTCTAGAATTTCTCTAGGCTACTATACTCTATGCCGAAATTGCCAAGAGTATGCGTTTTCTGCGTCGACAATATTGGTCTGCAGGCAGCGAGCTATAGCAATATCAAAGTTCAATTCCAATTTTTGTCACCGCTGTAGGTTCTTACTGCACGCTTGAATTGATATCTGTAATGAAAACATTCATCTAACTATCACTCAGAATAGCCCCGAATGGTGAGAATTCCGTCAACGTGCTGTTTCCCAAACTCGGCGCATTAACAAGAAGACGCCCTTCTTCACGCACGGTGACGCACTGTGCTATGAACGTCAAAGCAAGTCTTTCCGCCACTGCTATTTCCGCTGTTAATCTTGCTGCCTCCATTTCCAGGATGATATGTAAGAAGGTTTGATTGTGCTGAATGAAAACGTTGTTGAGCGCCAACCACTGGCTGTTATCCTGTACAATGATGTCGTTTGTGTGTTGCGTTAGACTTAGTAGCACAAGTAGGGTGGTTTGAGGCAACGTTGCGAGCGAGTCCGGAAGAGTCTGTGGGTATGATTCAGATGGAGCTTCGAACGCATTCAACGGCAACCGTAAGCACAAGCTCTTCAGATGGGAATGTCGACTGAAATCCATCGGTGGTGCTAAACATGATCGAATAAATATCTACTGCAACAATGTAAAAAGGACACGTGGACGCACGGAAAGAATGCTCAGGCATGACAAGGGTCAGATTCTGAAGAGAAGGCTGGGTCAAAACGAGCAACGGTTCAATATCCCAGCGATCTCGGACAGACATGCAGGATATGCGGATTTGAAGTGTTTTGACCTTGTCCAATTTGGCTGCTGGATTCGGACCAGCGAGGTTACGGGAAAGTCCTGATAGGGTTCGTGTATCGGCGACACCGAGAAAAATGGTGGAGGGAGAAGGAATTTTCCGGTTTTTAGGGATAAGAAAGGGAATTGGCTTGACGTTTTCAAGCCCTACGCCCTTCAACTTAAGCGTTTCCACGTTCGGAAGAAGGGAAATGACGGTTGGAAGGGTGGAGACATTGGGTAGCTGTGCTCCAATGAGAGTGAAGACTCGGACACTCTGTAAACTTGTGTGCATGTGCTCGGCAATCGACACAAGACAGGTGCGATCAACGTTAAGCTTTTGCAAATCGGGGAGACGGAGGAGGACGTCTACGACGATGGGGGATACAGAATGGTAGTACATGCGCAAACTTGAAACGTAAGGTCCGAGGTGGGGGGAATCCGATAATAAGTCTCTGAACTGCTTGCATGACTTGCGAATCAGGTTGATATCCTGGAACAACCGGGCTTGACAAGAAGGCGTAAAAAACCTTGATGTTAGGGAAAGCGCTCTTAACGTCCGGTAATCCGGTAAGAGGATATCCTCCCATTGCGTAACCGATTCATCGAGTATTTTATCGATGAGCTCTTGCGGGAGATCGGTAGCCATTGAAGTTTAGTGAGCCTAGGGGAGGATCAGGACAGAGTAAAGATAGTCAGGAATTTTGCGTACCTGCACAAAGGATAGAAGGTGAAGAAGATCGCCTCAAAAGTAAATCGGCGACAAAGACTCAACTCTTTTATATTGTCAATCCGTCCGAAGAGAGTACAAATGATACAAAACAGGAAGTATCAATGACTAACCGAAAGCAGAACAACAACTAGAACGACGGAATGAAGCACTATCGGTATCAGGCTCGAGATGGAACGTTCTGGCTGAAAACGTTTTTATTATGCTTCATACCAACAGTGGTGGAAGTTCGCAAAAAGGTCGTTCAAATTTTAAAAAGCTGACGCCCATTTTTTTCGGATGCGGCTTTTCGGGCCGTGGGCCGCTATTTCCGAATCTGCTGCGGGAAATGAGGTGTCTCTCCCTTCGACTACTACTGCTCTGACCTCCCTGAAATCTTTGTAAATACGCCGTGTTTACAATACGCTTGGTTCAAGACAGCTTCCCTGAGCCTCTGCGCCGTTAGGCTCGCTCCAACTCGTCTGGACTTGATATCTGAGCGCATGTTAGTGAAGGAGAGCTTTGAGTACGAGATGAACTCTCAGGATTCAATAGGATATAGTTCAGCATCGGTATGTTGTCCCTGGTATTCCTTTCGCGGCTTCCTATCCACGTTTTACTCCTTAAGGGTACTCTAAAACCCGTCCCAGTGCTAAGTTGCTTTCAACTGGCAGCTCCGAGGGTATAGAAACATTTATTGTGGAGGTATTGTGACCAGTGGATGGCCGCCGTTTAATCTAGTTCACAGCGAGCGCAGTCTGTGGCCAAGCTGTGCGTGGACCAGAGTGACTCCGCAGTCATACTCTGTATTATGCATACTCTGATGACAGATACCGTGACCAATGCGTAGCTGGCCCAATCTACCACTTCCACTGCGGAATTACAGGTCTTTTTGCCTACGATCCTCGCTACACAGTCAACGTTTGCGTCTCTTGGTTGATAAAATTGGTCTTTTGTTTACCAAGAAACTGTAATCATGATCTTGGATGACTCAATAGTCGGTTATCGTGGTCTTCCCTGGTTCGCGGAGGAGACAATTCAGTGACCCCTAGCATCGGCTAAAACTGCCGTAACTCAATTATATCTGCCGTGCATTTAGTGCGAGCGCCGCAAAAGCCGTGATGCCATCCTTGTATCACTGACAGCTGGCTCCGTTGATCGCCCTGCGTCTCTCTTTCTCAAACTCTCATCTATGGGTCTTGTTACCTCCAACCCGTTGCGACGCCTCAAGCGGAACCCAGGAGCCGCCAAAGGGAATTTCCAACGCCCAGTTCTCCCACAGGAACTAATCGACTGCATACTGGACCAGTTATATGATGATCACCGGACATTAATCGTATGCCTGCATGTTGGCCGACCTTTTCTGGCTCGCGCTCGAGCGCATATTTTCAGTTCAGTCCACATCCAGCTGGAACCGCGACGAAATACATGGAAAAGATTCCTTAGTCTCTTCTCTTCTTCGCAGCATCTGGCTCCTTTGGTCCGTGCCATTCATTTGCGGCGAAATCACCAATGGCCTACAGAATGCCGGTTCATGTCGGCCAAGGCGGTAGTGCGAGTCCTGAACTCTCTGGTCAACCTCGAAGAGGTTAAACTGCAAGAATATGGGCCGAAGATATTCCGGAAGAAAGAGGGCATGGAGGCGTCTCTGTTCAATCATCTCTTTGCCGACAACCGCATCAAGAGAGTCCATCTACATGATTGCAAGTTTTTCAGGAAGGGCGATCTATTCTCCTTTCTGCGAGGCTTTCCAGAAATGGAGAACTTGTGGATAGACAAAGGACTCAAATGTCCGGTCTCCGCCTCGGCATTCAGCAACGATTTACCTGGCGAGTCGGGTACCATTTATCTGAAAACCCTTCGAGTCTTGTCTGACTGGAAAAATCCTCTTGGCGTCCTCGCGCATCCCAAATCACCTCTTTCGTTTAAGGAAGTGAAATCCTTGGCGATCGGGACGGACTCGTGCGTTCAGCACGACGGTGCGGTGAATGTAGCGAGATTAGCGGATGGGTTCCAAAAATTGGTATTGCTGAATATAGGAGTCTATGAGGCGCTTGTTACCCATGGTGCGGAATACTCTCCTTGTTTCCCTGCCTGTCTGATAAAACGTACTAGATATCAAGCTCAACCCATTTCCCATTCATCAACTCCGCTTCCTCGCTTTTGGCCTCAACACAGACAAGATGGAACTAGCTCCGCTTTTAGAGAATTGGATCTCACTTTTGAATACCATTCACTCAGAATGTGCACTTCGAAAAGTGACGATTGCCATTTTTGGCTTCTGTATGCAGCAATGGCCTCTCCATTTTGTGTGCGACAGGGTACAGTGGACAAGGCTGGACATTTCTCTGGCGCGATGGAATTCGTTACGGAAGGTATGCGTGAATGTCAAGGTCCACAGGCCCAAGGAAGTCAAAAAGATCATCGAAGCAACCTGCTGTGAACTGACACAGAAGAATTTACTGCATATCGTTAGTTCCGACAATAGGTACGCTTTGTCGATCATTTCTTGTTCAGGATCAACAATGACGTCCTAACCCCAGCACATGTCTGTTGTAAAGCACTCGCATTCATTGGTTCCTCCCGATTGTCCTTATCTTGCCTCTCCGAATCTCCCAAAACGTCTTAAAGACTTCCATGAGAGTTTCCTTGTAAGCGGCCCGGGATCTAGGTTTCTATGACCGGGTCCAAGAACTGCCTCATGACTTATGCAGTCATGGCTCCGCAGTACGGTCATCATGCTCCGAGGCCGTGTTCTTCGTCGCCACACCGTCAGGCAGCCTTCCTCTCACACCTTCTAACGGAAAACTCTATCCATACCCATTGTACACGACAAAATAATGAACATGCGCTCCCACAACACCGCTCTTCCTCTTTCTTTTCTACTTTTATGTCTTTGCGCCACACTCGTACATTGTGTGTTCCGCTCTGTCTCCCCGAAAAAAAATCTTCGCTTACGACGTTCTCTTTCAATTTTTTCTAGCCTATTTCATTATCAATGAACCTCAGGCATCTGCGAAATGGCCGAACGATGCTGCCAACGTAGTGACATGGGAGAAGGGCGTGCTAGATGATATCACGCATTTTGACATAGAGTTGATGAGGCTGAGCCAGGACGGAGTGACATACGTAGCCTATAATGGTGCGCTTGGGTTCCCTGCCTTATTTTCTGTCTTGATAAGCCCTTTTCTTCCTCAAATCTAGTGGAGGCATACCCTACCTCACCAAAATCACTCAACATATACCTAAAAGACATACCAGCTGGAGACGACTATTTCCTTCTCTTCCTCAACTCGACGCACGGCATCATGCACTGTCTGTCGTCACGGTTCTCTATTGTAAACGCTACAGATGTCACGTCGTCTGCAACCGCACCTGCAACGCTAGACACATCCATACCAACCGTGACTATTAGCGGATCACCAGATCCGACAAAAGGATTCGTGACGACTTTTGCGTCAAAAGCTAGCTCTATCGTGTTTGGGATTACGTCGGGACATAAGTGCGGTGGGGCAATGGTGCTGGCAGGCATTATGGTTGGAGCGGCATTGGCTCTATGGTGAGGGGAACGTGCTGTTATAATTGTTTGTTGACTATCTTGGACAATTTTTTGCTGTGTTGCTTTGCATTATGTTAAATGTACGTTTTGGTCTTATCTCTGGAGCTGCAGGGGGTTCTCATATTTACTTAGACAATACCACCTAATGATCACCTGTAAACGAAACATGGGATGTATCCTGCCTTCGACTGTTCATTTCTGTGCCGCGCACGAAATTATGCCTTCCAAGCGGCACTTGTATGTCGCTACTTATTCAACACGGCGACAAAACAGCGGTCTCGTTTCAGATCTTTTGATCGGCGTTTTGTAGTAGAAGCCAGTGCATTCAAATGGCCGTCGTCTTCTGACTCCGAATGCGGAGCCATTGCTGATAATCTTGGCTGCTGTAAAGTATATTGGAGGTACGCAACTATTTTATTTCGCAATACAACCCCTTATGTCCCGTGCTTAGAGGATACTTATCTATAATATCATGCCAATCTTGACTCCGTTAAGAACGTGGATGTCGTAAACGTGACACGCCTTCATGAAGAGGGTGTCACTGCCTAGTGTTGATGCTTCTCCCGCTATAGACTAAGCGCTTTTTGGTCCTTCGCGATGGACTGACATGGACTGACCTCAGTCCCTAGTGTCTTTACATCATTTTTTCCTTAAGCTGATCTCGGCACTTTTTCTCGCAGTACTTAACATGGAACCTGCGGCACTCCAGGATGCGGGATATAGTAACGTGAACGAAGCATCGAGGGAAGACAGGCCATGTGGTTTGGTCCTTGAGGTGAGCCACAAGTACAGTGGAGGATGCTATCCTCCGAGCTCACGGCAAGGGATCAAGGTCCTAGATGGCTTGTACAGCCACTAGTCTAGTACACCTTAGGTATAGTCTATATCTGTCTTTATGCCGTGCTCTAGTTCTGCCTGCCTTATCTTTCACTCAGGGATTACTTGTGACTTTCACAGCTGTATTCATCGATTTGCTTGCTCAAGATTGTTGAATCGATGTTGCGCTACTACGGATTTGGACTCTCACAAATAACAATGCTATCTTTTTGAGGCAAAGGAAAACAACCGATCTTTGGATCTACTGTTTCGTTTAATTGACTATATTTGACATCTCATCCGTCCCAAAGCAAAGGGAGTCGATGACAGACCGATTAGGCAAAGGGAAAATCCCAAACACCGCCACGATCATATCTCGCCTTCAGTCTGCCCTGTTTACGGCAATTGTAAATCACAGATATGCTCTGTGCTAATCTTGAAATAACAATAGGTCCCCAGGGTATCTAATATAAGTGTCACGCTGGTAGAAGTGCGCCCCAAAGTGGCTAGGCTAACGATCAACTTAAGCCCTGCATCGGACCAGGACAGAATTTCAGGTTCCCGTGCTGATTCAGGGTAGTAGATGACCGTTGCTTGCCATACAGCTCACCTATTTGTAGATTGGATGTCTGCCGTCATCTGAACCAGAGTGATGGAAAGCCAGGTTCCCTAAAGACCCATTTTCGTTGAAACCGCTATATATACAAATACCGCAATGAATTCGACCAGTCTTCGCAGAACCCCCATGGCACTCCGCCAAGAGAGTAAACTTGAATACGTCCTCACCCTAGCTTCTACTGCATTCTCCACCTCGACCTCACTGTACACGCTCGCCTGTACCTTCGTTCTCTACAGTCTTCTCATTTACCCTATTCTTCCACCGCTCACAACATGGGAAAGACTGCAGCATCTTGAGGGTACCATCCACGAGATTACGACCCTCTTCAACGAGAACAATCGCGTCCTTGCAGATCCTGTCACCGTCGATATACAGATCAACGAGTACGTGATTAGCAACCCCCGCTTTCTGTCTATCAGATCCTCACAACTTTCGCCAGTATACAACTTCACGCATGCTCCCTCATCAGACGACTACTCTACGCAAACGCAAGCGTCTCTATAAACTGCTGGTCTTGGTTCAGATACCTATCAGAAATGAAGGCCATTTGGACCGATGTGCGCCAGTGTCAGATTGAAGCCGACGGGCTGAAGCGGAAAGTGAAGGTATGTTCCCGAAAGATTGCATACGCAATGTAGATAAAGCCCTACATTTTCAGATTGCAATGATCGAGGAGAAGGAAGGACGACTGCGCGACGAAGTCACGCGCAAGAGAAGATCGTCTACCGGTCGGGGTGTCATGGCCAGCTTTTAATATCTTCCTCTTTTTCGAAGTAGTGATCTCGTTTGATCAATTGTTGATTCAGCTATAACACAATAATACGGTGACTGAAAACTACAGAAAAAATGAACCTATAGACTAAAATTTCTGCCATTAATGATCTGTGAACAGTGTGAAGGCTTTCTATATTTTGGAGCGTTCGGCATCAGCTAAAAGATTACAAATTTTTGAGTTTACCATCCTGTGATACTGAACGGAGACGTGCTCTCCTTGGACTTGAACGCCGAGGCTGACATCGGGATAGAATCATGGGATTCTATCCAAGCTGAGAATCAGATGACAGATCCCATCTTGAATCTCGTGCCACATTTTGACCTGCCGCGGCATCTTCGGCGACTTGTCTGTTTAGGCCGCGGCCACTACGCCTGTTGAATGTTGACTCAAAATTTCTTTGTAAACATGTCCGCATATGTTGTTTCGTCGAAGGGAATATTGCCCTGTCTCAAACGTGTATCAACCTCGGCGGTGCAACTGCACATGGCACGGTACGATCGTTTTTCCTTCTGTTTAATTGTTCCTGATTCGAACCATAGCCTGCGTACCTCATTATTCATGAGCGCTTTCAGCTCAACATGTGCTTATTTTGCATTCGACCAGGCAACGCCAGCTCCTGTGCTGGAACTACGCAAATGTTTCAATCCATGATATCAGCCTTTACCATGTGCACAGTCGCGGACTGGTTTCTCGGTCCGAATTGACGGATAGATTATATTACTGATACATGGTGGCTCTTCTATTCTGCCCTCGATGATTCCATATTGCGTGCTCGGAGCCTATTCGTAGCTCAGTCTTGTCATTGATGGAAACTGATATCTTTCGGGCTCAACACCTTGGCAAGAACCTAATCCCCATGTTTACGCTGCAAGCGCAATATGATATCACGGAGAAGGGAAGCGACATTGACGCAGACAACCACTCTAAAACCAGGGTAGCACCACAGAGGTCACAGAAGTGGTACCACTGGTATAACCAAGACGATACGCTGGAAGAACGCAAACTCGTTCTGAAGCTTGATCTCCTGGTCTTGATTCGTGAGCCCACTTATATTCTTTGTACGATCTTGAATTGAGAGCGTGTTCAACTCAGCTGCATTCCTTGGTTATTGGATTAAGGTCCTGGACGCGTCCGCCGTGTCCACCGCCTATGTCAGTGGAATGAAGGAAGACTTAGGTTCATCTCGTTCATCTTATGATTACCGGACAGGACGCTGAATCCTGCTTTTGTAGCAATGTACGGCAGCGAATTGACGTACTCGACATCGATTTACACTGCGGGATATGTAGCCTTCCAAATACCCTTCACGTTGTTGGCTACGATTTTTCCATCGAATTGGTGGATTCCGTTCTGTGATCTGATGTGGTGAGTGGTTTCTGTTTGTTAGATATATATATGCTTGACAGAGCGATTGTATAGGGCCGTGTTTACGATAGCACAATATAAGGTCAAAGGTGTACACGCGCTTTACGCGCTGAGGTTTTTCGTAGGAGCTTTTGGAAGTCTATATTTTCCCGTAAGTCGGTATCAGTTTTCTCATTCGCAACTATGGCAACAGCATTACTCTAGACTATACAGTATATCCTTGGTTCATGGTATAGAAGAACAGAGATCACTAAGCGAGCGTTCGTCATACCCAGTTTTATTTTGCTCCACCTCTGATTCATCCGATTCCAGTGCGATATTCTTCATTGCTTCACAAGTCGGCAGCATGTCGTCTGGCTATCTCCAGGCAGCGATATACACCACTCTCGACGGTCGCCACGGTCTTGCTGGCTGGAGATGGCTCATGCTTATAGACGGCATCATCACCATTCCTGTCGCTCTTATATCCTTTGTATTGTTACCCGTACGAACTTGAAGCCTTTCTTGCGTTCAGTCAGATTCTCACATCCATTTCAGGGTGTCCCGGAAAAGTGTACTAGTCGCTGGTTAAGCCCACACGAGAAAAAACTAGCTCAAAAACGCATTGCTGCTGATAATCGCGAACCGCTGGGAAAGTTATCGTACCAGACCTTTGTTGGCCTGTTCTCCACCTGGCACTGGTGGGCGCTAGTAGCACTGGCCATATTTTTCTCCAATGCGGATGGTATCATGAGCAACAGGTTGGTCTAGATATTCTTTTACTGTCAACTAGCAATGGGCTAACATTCTACGTGTAGTGGCCTTTCTCTCTGGCTGAAGGCGACGGGACACAATGTAGTCGAAATAAACACTATATCCACCGTTACACCCGTGGTCACCATCCTCTTCACCATTGTCATCGCCATCAGTACGTTTTCGGGTTTATAGAAAGTGTAATACAAACTTATTCCATACAATCAGTATCGGATGCTAGGCCGAACACCGAGAGCACTATAATTATCATCATTGCGATAATTAACATCTTCTGTGGTATCGTCTTAGCAGTGTGGTACGGCATCCCTCTAGGCCTCAAGTTCTTCGCATTCTTCCTATCTGGATCGGCGGATGGAATTGCAGCCGTCGTGTATTCCTGGGCAAACCTCATATGCACGTCATTAGACGGCCAACAACGTGCATTGGTCCTGTCCTCGATGAACAGTATTGGGAATGCGTTCGCTGTTTGGCTTCCATTACTAGTGTGGAAGACTATAGATGCACCGCGGTATCTCAAGGTGCGTAGGTACAGACGATATGATTCCTTGTCTCATCATCAACGTCTTTAGGGATACACTTTTGCAGTTGCAGACGACGTGGCGATGATCATCCTAACACTGATAGTTCATGCCTTGTGGAGGAGAGAACGAAGAAAAGGTTCAGAAGACGATTAACGATACATTACTAAGGCGAAGTGATGAACGAAAGGCATATTTTATAGTACAAGATCGGTCTAAAAACGAAGTCTCCCTTCACGCCGCAAAATGCCACGACATAGGTCCTTCCACTCTGTTTGCATCGTTTCCTCAGTCAGTGACGCTAGCGTCCTTGTTCCGAACACCTCCACTACGAGAATACTACGAAACATGAGCCTGAACGCGTCCAGTTTCTCCTTGCGCGAATGAATCATTCGGTTGAGCTGTCGACCCAAAAATTCGTTCTATCGTCATGGAAATCAATTGTCACATCCTTTAAATGGGGGACGACGGTGGAGCTGTCATCCCTCCAAGTCAAGGCGTTCAAGATGGGGTTCACCTCAGACAGGGGAACACGGCGAAGGATCAAGGATGTTAGCGAGGGAGCCGCCTCTAAAAGAGGAAGAAACTCCCCCAACTTGAACGTAAACTTCAACTCGAGTCGTTTCAAGGGTTTATGGGATCGCAACACCAGGCCAACAAGGGGCTCTAGTCCGCCTGTGCCTCCGCACCCGTAAACAACCGAAAGATCCTCCAAATTGGAAAGTGTGACGTTATCGAATGCTCTTGACGCATGAGTTGTGGATAGCTTGCGGATACCGGAGTGAGTGACTTCAGGTGAGGATAATCCTATGAGATCTCCGTTGAAATCGAAGGAGCACTCTGTGAGATGCTTTGCATCTCGGAGGACTTTAATGAAATCGGCCGTGTTAGACGGTCGACAATGCAAGGATCGAATAGTCCCAAGAGGAAAGGATGGGTTCATGTGAGGAGACAGCACAAGACTCTGAAGTAGCGGTGCACTGACCAATATCTCGAGGAACTTATCTTCGATCCGTGCTGGGATATCCAGCTGTAGTGAGCGCAAATTCTCCAACTCTGCGGCTACCCCGAGAGCACGCCAAACGTCTCGACCCAAATTATTCTCAGAATAAAAGTCCACATAATAGTTCGCGCGAATGATAGCTGACTCCCAACGAGATCTTGACTTCCACACCTCCCCGAATACTTGTTCGCAGCCACGGGTGAAGAAGCAGACGGAAATGTGTAGAGGGGAAGATTGGGAACGAGCAAGAAAAAGTCGGAGGAGGACGTGAGCATTGTAAATATTTCGGACGTCGTCGGTGAGATTGAGAGTCGACCAGGCCATCGGAGAATTGAGAGAAATGTGACGCCATTTGTTACACACCCTGCTGACCGTCCAAGGTGCGCCGTTCAGGTCTAAATGGTTACGCGTTTCATGGCTGAGCATGCCGAAGATGGAAGACAGAAGCTCGAAAGGCAGCTTGTCGACGGGGGGCAATACTGCGAGAAGATTAGAATCAATATTTGATGCGTCTCTGGCAGGAAAATGCCGACTTGGGACGTGCGCACCTTTCATTTTGAGCGGTGCGACAGGAATTTCCAAGGCTGCACCTAAAGTTATTGTTGACTACAGCGTACAATTGGTACGTGGTAAAATCGTCGTAGTGGCAGGTAGAAAAAAAGCTGTTGGGCCGAAGGGCACTTAAATACACAAGTCATCGGTGTTTGCCGGCGGTACCGATACTTTTCTGGGGCCTCTTTTCTGCACTGCTAGTCACTCAACAGTCATTTGCAAAATTTGGACAGATCGCTTACTGCTATTCTTGCCGTTCAGTTAAAGGGTGATAGTTGTAAAGCTCAAGGGCCATTGCCGTAACTGAATTTCTCCTTTAATTACAGGTCAATGACTCCTTTCTACTCAGTCTGGTCTCCGTGCACGGACTGCCATTGCCCAAATCATCACGTACCCTCTCACAGCTTCCCTCCCGAACGGCATTCTCTAGACAATTCTAATTTTGCGCATCTGATGCGCTCAAACGAGCCGCCTTTGCCTGCCGAAGCGGACACGCTGAATGCCATGATATTGTCTTATCAGGCGGAATTGAAGGACATCGATTCGGAAGAATCAAACCTAATCACACTGTCTATGGAAATGAGGGATAAAATAGCTCTTCTTGATCAGAAGGTAGAGCTACTACGGGAGGAACGCATACGAATATCCGAGGCAATCAACCAAAGACAGCGACTTCTCAGTCCCATTCGCCGGCTTCCCACTGAAATTCTTTCGCGCATATTTCTCCAGACTATAGAATACCCAATTAAAGCCGCCCGGACAGATACTACGGATATGTGGTGGAAGTTCCAACGTGCCTGCAGCGCTCCTTGGTTGATTGCACTGGTTTCCAGACACTGGAGAGAGGTGGCATTAGACTTTCCGCAACTTTGGTCCTACGTGAATATTTTAATCACGGATAAGACCTTCACAGAAGGCACCTATGGATTCGCTCAACGGATTGGCGAGCACATGCTTCGCTCCGGGAGGCACAAGTTATCGGTCTGCATTGCCAACGATCCGGATAACTCAACGTTCGAGGAACTGCCATTGCCTTTAGCCACAATACTTTGCTCAATTGCAAATCGGATACGCGACCTCTGTCTCTTCCTTTCGTCCTCAATATTTGTCAATTTACCCCCTCTACGATTATCTTTACCCCAACTCGAAAGACTCTCCGTTCTTTGCATAGACATCACGATTTTGAACCACACGAACTTGCGGATTTTCGACTTCTGCCCGAAACTCTATTACATAAGAGTTATGGATATAGCTGCGGTCTCGGAGGTGTTCGATCTCCCTTGGGTTCAAATTACACAGTTTAAAAGTAAACATACGCACTCCAAAGATACCCAGCCCGGCCCGACTTTCGATGAGGTGCTCGGCTTTCTTGCAGCGGCCATTAATCTAAAGGAATGCTCCATTCAGTGCGAAAACAGGGGAGATGACTTGTTACACGCTCCAGTTACGTGTCCAAAGCTCCACACTCTCACACTTTCGGGGATACACCACCACTGGCGGTACGATTCCGTTGCCTTACTCTTGGATAAGATTATACTACCGTCCCTAACAACCTTATTGGTATCGGGAAAAGTAGGGCACGAGGATCGTGAACCGGCAAGGACGTTCAGTGCCATTGGGGACATGATTTCCCGGTCGAAATGCAGCCTCAAGGTGCTCCATTATGACCATGGCAGTCTTCTGCCAGAGCATTTCATTGGTTTCCTTCGAAACACACCCACCTTGGAAGATTTTCGTCTAACCGGCAGTGCACTCGACGCAGATACCGTTACCGAACAGAACCTCATGGAGTTGACAGTGAAGCTCGACGGAGCGAAACCTCTCGTCCCAAATCTTCACACTCTGTTCCTTGACGGCACCATAGCATTTCCCATGAAGGCGTTCGCTGAAATGGTAGAGTCACGATGAACCTTGGCAGACGTTTTGTCTCCTCCCGTTTGCCAGCTACGGAACGTTAGCGTCTGTACGTCTGTCCGGGTGGATGAGACGGAGGAAGGAAATGAAAAGACCTTGGCAGACGTTGCTGCTCTTTCCATGCTGAATGCTTACAAGGCGCAGGGCTTGGTGGTGACAATGAGCAGTCGACAGATATAGCTCTTGGAATAAGAACGGACGAATGACTATTTTGTTCTTATAGTATATCTTATTAAACGTCTTCTGGCCGTCACTCTATCAAGGAACGAAGAATGGACGGATGGAATTAAGACATCCTGGTAATCCAACTTTAATCTGTGGTTCGTTCCGTTCCTCATCCCCCTTAGGTAGTCGAGGTGAACTTCAGTCATCCTGCGTGACCTGTTACCGTCGAACTTGAAGCCATCGGTGCTTACCAGAGGTGCTTTGATCTTCCTTTTGCTCGCTTCTACTTTGAACGTTGAACGTTGATCTTGGCAGATGGTTGACAAATTTTTGGAAGAACAGTTTGAGAGGGGTGCAAAGTTATTATTAGCAGCGACGCACTTCATGCCACGGCAGTGTGTACCGCGGCCGCTGGTCCTTGTTTGCTCGTAAATTAAACCTTGAAGACTTCATTCCATTGGGCCGGTACCAACACCAACACCAACACCCCGGGGACTGTGTATTCGATACTCTGTGCTCGGCCTTACCCTCGCGATATATAGACTCCCGATACTCTGCAGAAATTGTGTACAGAAGTTGATATGCCGTATGCAGCATTAACTAGGCCCGTTTTAGAAGAGTCCATGCTAGTTCGTGTCGACGAACGGATCGAAATCTTCCAGGGAAGGAACGGTGGGAAGATCCTAAGAGGAATTCGCATTATTTCGGAACCTAGTATGGTCTGTTGAATTTTACTCGACACCTTATTACCAACCACCTCGATTCTCTTGGTCCCCCGCGCCACCGTCATCTCTCTCTTGAAGAACATGTCACACAGTGATGGGTGAGCAGCGAGCGATAACATTGAGATTCCCCTTGTAAAGCTTGACTTTCATTTACAGCTCAGATTACTGTGATAGTGATGAAGATCTTCATCCTGGTGATGCCCAGAAAAGTATCCCGCCTCGAGGACATGCAAAAATCAGATTAAATCTTGCCCGTACATATGGCCGCGCCAACATCTGGAACCCTACCAGCGGCGTTCGGGAATTAGTGCAGAACTGGTTCGACGGCATCCTCCAAAAGCACCAGGTCGAGGCAGATGAGGTGGAAGTTGTGGAAAAGACGCGCGGCAAGAAATCAGAAAATTGCAACAACACTCTTGTCTCCGCAGACCCACATCCAAAAAAAATTGTCTTCTCAGCCTCCATTCCTCAGCAGTCGAACGGAGGGAAACCTCCTTGCGTGGCTCAAATCATCTTCACAGATCACGAAAATCCATTGCGCAGGAAGCTTGAACTTATAAACTGTGATGTAGCCTTACTTCGAAAAAATCTTCTCATGGGGCAGACATCAAAGCAAGAAGATGCGAATGCTATCGGAGGACACGGAGAAGGGATGAAAGTAGGTAAGGGAGACTTTCGTATTACTATTTGCTTCGACAGATGACGGCTACGACGCGATACTCATTCGAGCTTATAGGAATCCTGGCCTTGAGACGCAATGGCTATAACGTCGTCTACCACACCAACTCCGAGCGGTGGGGTTTCAAGCATGAATACGACGAAAATGTTGGGGAACATAGCCTTGTCGTTCGCTGTACAAATGCTCGTTCTACCAAGGATGGTTGCGTTCATCGTTGTGACAAAGACACGCACGTTCTTGTTGAAGGGCTTTCGTTGGAGGTCATTAAACTCAACCACTTTCTCTTTCTCCGCCCTCCTTCAGAATCCTCTATTCTCCAGGATAAGAATTCCCACAGTCCTGAATATATATGCACCGGTGACGGGTTCCATCGAAGGCTATATATCAAGGGCATTTTTGTGAAGGAGTACTCGTCAGACACTCGCAACCACATCTACTATGGATACAACATCACAGGCTACCTACCATTAAATCGGGATCGAGATCTACCAGAGGGTAATCAGCTAACTTGGACGATTTCTTCGATATGGGCGACCCTGCTTTACGACGAATATACGAGTGTGTTCAACGGGCAGAGTACCGTCCCTTCTCCACCCGATTCAGCCTCCAACCGATACTTGGAACTCTTCGAAGAAGACGAAAAATGCATTGACATAGCAGATGCTGACCACTACTTCAGGCCTGGGGTATTTCGAGGGAAGGAGATTGCAAAGCTTCTAATGTTCACGTTTCTCTTACGAAAACGCGGAGCGAACAGCGGGAGAAAAATATGGTTATATGGCAAGAGCACAGACGATAGTGAACGGCAATGTCGGATCATCCATACTCTGCAGCGTCTACCCGTAGCTCTACCGGATTCATTATACAGGCTTTTCGACAAACATAAGATCATTCGGACGGCAGATGCCGAACGACAACGGTTGTTCCAAATACGCCCGGATACTACCGCATTCGAATCGCAGTTTGCATTTCCTCATCATGTACGGCACCTCCTTAACGTGATCCGGGTCTCTCATTCGTCTACCCAACACCTTGAATACGTCTGGAAGGATGCCAAGGACATCAATTTGGACGTGTTCCTCACGGGAACTACATTGTATCTGAACGACCGGAACCTTTCCATTGAATACGTTCACAAGACTGCCAGCGCTGTGTCACCTTGTGTTGCCTATGATTCGAGGTCAGAAGATGATGACGATAATACTTTTACATGCGATTGCTCTGTCATGGATCTTGTATCCCAGATTGCTGACAGCACGATGACTAGGCTGCCGCGTCACGAGATACGCGCTGCTAACGCTCTAAATCGTAGTCTCGTTGCACTCTTTCCACGATCTTTGAAGATAAAGTCTCCCCCGCGGCGTTTCGGCTATCCCGACAGAATGGAATTGACTTGGACGTGTTCGGCCCCCTCAGCTTTCACTGTTGTCGTCAAGCCTGGGAGGCAGTCGCTGAATAATGAATTGAAAGTTCCTGTTGATGATCAGGAGGAAGCCCAGTGGGACGCATCGGTAAACCATAGCGGTAAGTCATGCTGACTGATCACACGCTAGAATAGCTTGCTGACCATAGAGATAGGTGATGCTGTTTCCGACATCAGTTATATAATTACCACAGACAAGATGGCGCTACTATCCGACTATCACCCGGGACGCGTCTATACCATTCAGGTCTACGCAAATCGGACTCATTTTTCCGTCGCTTACTCACAGCCATTTCTATTTGAATGCCCGCTGAATTGTGTGAACGAGTTGAAGGGGGAAATGCGAGGCGGCACCCTTTTCGTCTCATTCTCCACAGTTCGCGGTGCTTGTCAATATGAGATCATAACGATATTCCCTGACGAAGTAAGGAATACTGACTTGACTGATGGCACGGAGTGGTCCAAGGAGATTTTGGGGAAAGCGCCAATCCGTGTCAAGGTTTCAGCTATCAGTGCAGAAGGGGTGCGCAGTTACACACCTATGACTGTGGATGTCATTCCTGAACCTTCTGCTGTTGCTTCTGCACCTCCCCAATTATCTGGATCTCCTTCCAAAGTCGCAGCATCATCAGATAATAAGGACCCTCCCAAAGGACAATCTACCTCCCAGAAACCTCGGATACAGAAATCTAAGGCAAAAAGGCGACGGAAAGGGAAGAACTCATCGGGTGGACCTATCCCTGAACCAGATTCTGATAGTGAGGAATCGGAGGATGATGTAGAATATGAGTTTGTACAGGGCGAGAGTGAAACCGACGACGACGCAAGCGACGATGGCTGGACAGAACATGTTGTAGGGCGTTCCAAGCGGACTCCCAAAGTTGAGGTGTGCATCTAATAGCGTTGCGCTTGATTACACCTGACCTGATCTTTGACTGATATGTTGATAGACAACACTTAACCATGACTGGACAACAATTTGCGGAATCGAGGTCCATGTAAACGATATCCTTGAAGTCGAACTTGGATCCTCGAAATCTCAACACCGCTTCGTACATTTCCTCATCTACGTGGAAATGATTTCCGAAGTACAGAAGACTAATCGGACTCCAAATTCACCCTAGAGGGTCTGAAATATCTGAGTGTCCATGATTTTCTCGACCCTTGTCTAGGAAAAGACCCCCAAAAATACCGGCATGTAGAGAGTCTCTCAGAAGAAAGTCGGGAGTTTCTGCTGTTGCCAGATGATGCAGATCATGTCACGTCGGTTGTCTCTGTCGCAGACATCACAAAGATCATAGCGCATCACGGGAAACTCTCAGAAGCCCCTCACTGGGCGGGCGGGACGCCAGCAGGTTTCAAGTGTGAATGGGCCCTTCAGGTGAACAATCATGTTCGCGAGCACCTCTGTCCTCTTGCTCTATTGAAAGGGATGAAACGACTTGTACTCCCCAAAAAGCCTGTGCGCCCTACTTCATTATTAGCAACTGGTGACTTCTTTTGCGGCGCGGGTGGGTTTTCCGAAGGCTTTAAAATGGCGAATTTCAATGTAGTCGTTGGAATCGACAGAAATCTTCACGCGCACAATACGTGGAAGGTATGTAGTGTTTCCTATGGTAAACATCGTTACTCATTACCGTTCACCATGCTAGATCAATCACCCCGAAGCTGAAGCACATTTTGCAACCGTGGACACGTTTCTCTCCGAGCTAGAAGATGAAAATATAACGTGTCCTGATCTCACAGTAGCCTTGATTTCACCCCCTTGCCAGGGTTTTTCTGGAGCCAATCCTGGTGGCAAAAATGACGATGTCAATCGTAAAGCGTTATCAATTTCCACACGCATCCTGACGACCACCAACACATATTACGGATTAATTGAGAATGTTACTGGGTATGTGTGATTCACATACTAACCCAATGAGGCGGCAGCAATTGACAGTGTCTACATTAGGCTTTCTTTCCCTCCGCATCTGCACCATCTGCACGAGGTCATGATAAATTGCATGAAGGCAGGATATCAAAGTCGCTGGGCGATCCTTAACGCAAAAGAGTATGGCGTTCCTACCATTCGCAAACGGCTATTTCTGGTTGTCGCCAAACTAGGACTTACTATGCCCGCTTTCCCTAAGCCTACGATACCTGAAACAGGACCAGTGACTCTACGAGATGCGATAAAGGACCTCGATATTTCTAACCCCCGAGAAGACGCTAATTCGGGAAATCCCGTTTTTATGTTGACTCGAGAAATGCTTACGCCATATGCAGAGTTGATGGATGCTTCCGAAAGGATAGAACATCACGCTATTTCCACCGCGTCCGTAGCAGGTTGGCCCGTTGCGAAGTGGGACGAACCAGCATGTACAATTCGCACATCGTGTAGCAATCGTTGGGCATGTGTGCACCCAGGTAAGTGAGTTGCTTTTGAATATAGCCCTAACACTCACTGACGTGAAATTTTTCGAACAAGGAGGAGAAAGATTGTTGTCCCCGCGGGAATGTGCCAGGATAATGTCCTTCCCGGGTACGTCTTTGACTTTCTGATTAGTACAGTATACTTAGCGGGCTGATTTGCAACTTAAGATACATATTTTATATCTGGCTCAGTGACGGATCAATACAGACAAATTGGTAACGCTGTATGTATCCGCCATCATATAATTTATCATTTGTTTGTCATTCTCATCGCACTCGCAGGTTGCACCCAGAATGGCGTATGCTCTTGGAGAGGCTTTCATGGAGGCCATTCTAGCGGATTTTCTTTCGCCTGGTACCACTGAAAAATCTAAAGAGGCTGCATCAGGGATCGGTTCCGGTTCCTCCACAGTTCTAGGCAAACACGATCGTGAAGACGAAAACCCCGATAACGGTATGGGTCATAAAAGGTGCCACAAGTAATAGACGGTGTGATACTATTCGACTGCTCGGCTATTGTCAGCTACTAGTGTGTAATAATGATAATCGAGATGTGTTTAGAGCGTTCAGTCAACTACGGGACAGTAAATCAACAGCCCTTGTTCTTGCAAAACAAGATACCGTTCCTCCGCACCCGGTTCATCAAATTCAAAATCTTCCGGTAAATGAATCCGTCTCAAATTCAAAAACGACTCCTCGTCCTCCCCGCCATTTTTCCACCGTGACTCGATCATGTCAAGAAGGGCGGCCTGAGATACCGTAAAGGAGGCGTTGTGGAAGTCGAGGTGTCTGAGGGTTGGGAAGCGGTTATAACCGTTGACATCGTCGGCGGTGAGCTTCTTCATAACATCTTTCCCGATGTTTTTCAACGCTAACCCAATAGCCACGACGTCGGAAGCTTGAGTCAAGAAATTGAGGATACGGGAATTGTTTTCAGGGATTGAGAGGTCATAGTCTGGGAATCCTAAGGAGACGTTGTCAAGCTCGCGGCCTGGATAAGACAGAGATGTCGGCAAATCGAGTAGCATGCCTTTCAACCCTGGTTCGATGTTCGCACCAAATGCGAGCGAGTCCAGAGAGGGAAGATCCAGCATGTCAAATACTCCTGCCAACGTGTTCACTCCGTGCGCCGCCCCTTTTCTCTTCAAAGACAGATACTCAACTTTGGGTAGAGTAATGCGCTGCGATACGTTCAACTTCCGCGGTCCTGAAGGGAAAACGATTCGGAGACTCCTAAGTTTTTTGAGTTCCTTGAAAAGATTGAAATTCATATCGGCGTAGATATCGATAGAGAGGTACGTCAGTTGCGACCAGGCAAGACGAAGGCGATGGCTACGGAGATCCGCGTGTTCACCAATGTGCAGCCGCCAAAGGTTAGAGGCCATCTGGAACATTTCGAGGCTTTCCCGCTGTGAACTGGTAGGAAATGTGCCGCCGTCGATGCACGCCTCTTCGAGATTTTCTAGAAATGCTTTGCATTGAGCAAGCTGGTGGCAAGTTGCGGGGGGGACACGTATGTGCAAGTGTTTCCATTGCGACATGCTCGAGAGGATGATCGGAAAGGCATTGTGCGTATGTATGTCAACCATACTCTCGATTCGGATCGAAAGGGGAGACCTGCGAGCCCGCTGGATATGTAACCCAAGCTGGAGGGCAACGCACGCAGGGCGGTCCCTCTGCCTGTAATATACGTTGAAATCGAGGGAAATGCAGTTCCACAGCGACGGCATGGACAAGGCTACGCTTCTCCAGTTCCGACAAACATGTGTCAGCACCCACGGCCCACACCTTGGGTCGAGAGAATCGTGGAAAGCGAGTCGCCTCCCCGCATCGACCAGATCCTCCCAAGTCAATGTATTATGTAGAAATATTTCGCGAAGAATGTCGTCGGGGATGGTTCGCATAGGATGTAGCACGATTTTGGCATGTCGAAGGTCCTCCGCAGCCTGAGCTCGTTCGCCCTTAAGAGCATGAAGTAACTGATGAGTCTGTGCGATTCTTTCGTCCAAATCCGATACAATGAGGGGGAGATCTTCCTTCGCCTTACGAAAGGTTGCTTTCTCTGCTTCGAGTGGGGGAGTGTTGGTCTTAAGAAGTGCTTCGAGACGCGGATCCGGCGGTTCCCGTTTAATCTGAGGGTAAGATGATAGAAAGCCACATTTAAGGCACAACGGCTTCGGCGGTGTAGATGGTGGACTCGGTTTCGCCATCGTATGGTAATCTAGGGTGTGTTGGTACTCGTCAGATACGTTAAAGTCATCGCATTGGAGACCCAACCTGAGAATGATTCTGCACTTCAGTCGATGCGGATACGAGAATGGGAGTAAGGGCAATGCGACAATGTCTACGAGTGGCAATGAGCGACCGGGCCATTATTAATGCAATCCAATTGTGAACTCGTACCAAGGTGTAGAGAACCAGCTGTAAAACCTGACTTGAGATGAGAGTTTGGAGTAGCAGGAGGAGGAAAGGAGGAAGTAACGGGCCCTCTAGATATACGGTAGCTAAGGTGGTGTTTCAGGTATAAGGAACCAGAAGGGGTGCCGCCGACTGAAGTTGAACTTGACAAAAGAGTAGAACAATAGCCATTTGACTGATCCGCGATCTCGTGGTCGATTTTCCTGCCGGCCTCGGAGGTCCGACTCAGCGTAGACATTGGACAATGGCCCCAACACATTATGGACAAGGCAATCGCTATTGTTTTAGAGGCGGAATTTGAGTTGTACTTCTCCTGTCTCTAGCCGGGATCCTGGACATCGAACCAGCTTGGATATAGTATTGAGACCATGATCACCTACAGGTCCTCCCTAGAATTCCAGCACAAATGGTCGAGATTGTGATGCATAGATGATTCCGGCGGTGTGTATTGTAGGCACTTCTTTACGATGGATGTTTCCGGTGCAAGAGCATACTTCTTGCTCGCCCTGTTACGTACGTCATCTCTTGTGAAGCCCATTCGGTGACCACCAAGTAGTGAGAGCCAACGTTACGGAACAGGGCTCGGGATCATGAAAAGCACGACTCTGACAGCGAGACGATTCCAACTAAAATGTCGAAGTAAGCAATAGAGTACACAACTGAGGTGAATAGCCAGGCATCTTGGCAAATTCATCGAATTGCCAAAAATCAATGCTCCCGCTCAAATAGAAGAAAAAGATTCTGATTTGGTAAAGGGTTTGTCAGAAAGAGGTTCGTGAAAATACGAGATGGAAGAGATGAGGTACAGCCGGAACGTTCCGGAATGAACCCGGAATATCTTTAGTCCGCCCTCTTCTCAGAACACGTCGTCGATCGATCCTGGATTAATCCTCCAGCTTGACCAGCATCATCCATGGCAGCGCTGGCTCAAGCATTTGCGTACGCATTGCGTCCATTCGCCGATGCTCTTACTTTCTTGACAACCACTCAAGTTCATCCTACCTTGTTTCCTTATCCATGGGCTTCTACTCTCCATGCAATGCGGGTCTCCATGGCTTATCAAAACAATATGAGAAAATCAGGAAGCAAGCTTTCCTGGGGAACTTACATTGTGGGATATCTTATAATGGTGAATCCAAGAGAGTAATGCTGTAAACATATTATGTTGACTAACTGGCTTCCTTCCTAGTGCTGGGGAGGAATGGTCCTTTCGCACACTCTGCTATCCCTTCCGCCGCCAATCCTATTCTCGATCCACCCATACATAAACTACATCGTTCCTCACCTTGTTGTGACCCTGCTCTTCACCATCTTCCCCAACATCCTCACCAGTCCAAACCTTGATCTCGTGTTATTTCCCCTCGACGGTCTCCTCCGAGCCAACGCCGTAACAAGTACACTTGCCATGATCTCATCCAACCCCGCCATAGACAGCAAGCTAACTTCATCGGCACTATTTCACATTATCATTGGTGCGGTCGTTTCTTGTGGGGGCGGCGCATCAGCCGCTACTCTCAAGACGTGGACGTCAGAATGGAGTTTTGGGACTCCCGTGTTTTTACGGAGCGGTGTAGGATTTTGGGGATCGTTGGACGTGTGGGCTGGTTCTCTGGTGGCTATTGTGTATAGCACAATGACGATTCATCCGGCTTTTGATGAGGTTGTGCCTTTCGAAGTGAGGCCGGCTTTCGCGCTGAGCTCACTAGGGGCAAAGGCCGTTAGCAGCTATATCTATACGATACTCTTCGGGTTGAGAGTGTGGAAGGCTAAGTTGACGCCCGCGTCAGTGGTAAAGAAGGGAAAGGGAAAGACCAAAACTCAGTAGACCGAAAGGCCGTATTTTCTCGACCTTTTCAATGTACATAGTAGTCACCAATTTGTGTACTGTATGACGCATATAGAAGAAGATACTTCATATGCGCCGCTGACCCTGCACTCTTCGTACATGCTTTACATCCCTATGAAATACTCGCTGTGGTTAACTCGAAAAGGGTAGAAGAAAACGAAAACACTCCCTACTGCATAAGCCAAACCTACCGCAGTGATACATCGCGTATAGGGTTGTCGGTACAGTGCAGGTAAATATGAAAAGGAATTCTCGTGGCAGTTAAGACTATTTTATATATATATGGATGACATAGATAGAAATGGATATTAAAATATGCCAATCCAGTATTCACTCATCAAGATCAACCATCACAACATCCCAGCACCGGCATTCCCAGCTCTCTCCGTAGTCAAAGGCAGCTCTTCTCCCCAACCGGCACTATAACATTAGAGCGTACCCTCAGTCCAGGTCGCGGTGCCAAATTAAATTCCCTCTTCGATGACTGCATAGCTGCCAGCGCGTCAAGCTATGGAGAAACGTCAACAAAATCGAAACAAACATTATGTAGGAACCAACAAACCTTCTGCCTCAAATGAGGATCTTCCCGAGGCTGACCCGTTCTCGCTGCGGGATTGAACCCCAGTTGCTTGACCATCTCTGCGCTATAATGGCTCTTCGGAGTACTCTCTTTCGTCCTCAATTCGTCCTTGGGAGCTTCTTCCTTATCTCTCCGTTTCCTCTTCTTCCCATCCTCCTTCCCTTTCCTATCCTCCTTCTGAGAAAACTCCCTAGCTGCAATCACCGCTTTCATACCCTCCTTATCTCGGTCCAAAAGGGTTTTGAGGGCCTTATCCGCATCTTTAGGCGCGTAGCCGCTGAGCTTTAGCCTGTCCCTTCTCTACCAATATTCTCTGAAACCTCCAATGAGCTTGGACCATGAGCCTTTGACGACGTGTCCTGAGACCACGTAGGTCGCTGATCCATCCGCGTCCTCCGGCTTCAGACCCCATTGCCGCGCAGGATCGTAAGCCGGTTTGCGTTTCTTGATTGCGGTGTTTGACATGCCAGATGTCCTGGCAAGGAAGTCACAGCGAATCATTTTTCAGAGGCTATACTACTTACGAAGCAGAGAATTCAGGACGTGCAGCGCGACGACGTTCGACAGCATTCTGGACATGCCATTCACAGACATCGCTCACGCGTTTGTCGCACCATGAACCACACACTGACCCATCGCGCTTGAGGACTGTGCACATTCCCAGGTCTTTTGCTCGGCCTATCACAGTGATCGTGCCAACAGATTCCGGTGTCAATGCGAGGATATTGTTTGTGGGATGGGGACTACTTGTTGAATGCTACGAACGATCAGACAGGCCAAGTTGGAAAGGAAACGAGAATACCTGAAATGGTTTTAAAATTTTGGGATTCATCAGCGCAATGACATCGCCCTCCTTCAACTTCGACATTGATTCAAAGGCACCTCGGCTACCGCCCTTGTAAACCTTCCCCTTCGAACCATTCTCTCGCGTCTCTACATCAAACCCGTCCGACTCAAACAACGACAACGACAAAAACGCATCCCCACGTATGACTGCTTTGCCCCCAGTTGCAGAAGATGCCGAGCGTGACCTCGAACCAAAGTCGACGAGCTTCATGTTGACGTACTTCTTGCCTGATGGTTTGGGTGGCTCTTTCTGCTTCCCTTTCCCTTTCGCGTCTGTTTTCTTCCCTTCGTCGTCTGCTTCGATGGTCACATGTGCTTTACTGAACTTGATAGGACCACGTTCGGCGACGACCGCAATGGTAATCCAGTCACCGCACACAGGGACATCATAGCCTCGCTTGTCAGGAAGAAGTCGGACGCATGAGTAGAGTCGGGACGGGGAGATGTAGAAACGTCCTGTCAAATGATCTTGTAGGTCCTCATGTGGAAGGATACGAGAGCTAAAACAACTAGTGAGAATGAAAGCGATGAATTGGGATGGAGTACATACGAAAGCCGTATACCCGAATTTGGTTCCAGTTGCTCAAAATTGGGGTCGTCGAATGGTGGCTTGTGGTCGTAAGGGCCCGGTTCGAAATCTTCGATGAGAGCTAGCCTTTCATCGCGTTGCGGTCCAGCTGTTGGTTTCACCTCGGCAGGCTTGTCCGTAAATGCTGCTGATCGCAAGGGCTCAACCTCTCCGTCATCGTCGTCGGGGCTAAGGGACTTGTTTTTCGCCAGTTTGGCCAAAACAGCTGAGGGTGCAGGTTTTGGAGGCAATGGTGTCGCAACTTTGGACGATGAAGGAATTGGTGCTTTGGCTGCTGGATGTGGCTGGCGCGGCATAGCTGAGTCAGTACCGGTTTCAGAAATCTTTCGCTTCTTTTCTAGCATAGATAGGTTCACGCAATGCCCATAAAATAAGAGGCTGGCTACTTACTTGGAGACGGTGTTGAAGGCGCCAGCGTATTCCCTAGTTGCCGCTTCGTGTTCTTCTTTGGCGAGACGGAGACGTCAGACTGGAGCTGACCCTGGAGTCGCGCGATTTCCTTGCGAATAGCATCTTGTTTCTGTTTGGAATCTTCTGGCAACGCTAATGGCTCCATCAGACTGTCCGTGGCGGATGAGCGTCGAGCAACTAAGTCAGCGGCCGTTGTGATCAGCGGTGGACGTGCTAAGTTGGGCACGTGGGTGTGACTGAAGTACACGCGACTGTGACTATTTGCGTCTAGATCGATTTATATAATTATTCATTTATGGAATTCGTCAACTTAGCAGGAAGCACAGCCACTGACATGCTGTCACTACCACGACCTCGTCCATGAGAAAAGTGAGTAAATGCGGCCTAGTGTGTATGCAGTATCGTAATCATGGTCAGACTCATTAGTGCATCCGCTCAAACTATGGATAGCAGCTGTTGACCCCAGATTGACAGTTCATCCACCGCATCGTGAACATCACGTTTCAATTTGTGCATCTCCTCCCCCGGCTGTTCCTATTATACTGGCGGCCTAAAATCTGCGTTGCTGTTCTATCGAAGATTTCCTATAGTTTCAATCCAGCTGAAACGCTAGAACAAACACTCTGATGAATACTTTGTCTTATCCAAATTCCGTGTCCCTCTCAAGTTTCGCCTTCTCAGGCTGATATGCAAAATGGCAGTGATGTGTTGGTCCATGCGTCTAGGTTGTGTCTAGGGCACTGCGACTATCTTCTCGCAACCACGCCTCACAAGGCCTCGGAGTCGACTGCTGCAGTAAGACCTTCCTCTTAAGGACTCGGGTCGTGCTCTCCTTCATACAACCTATTCACTAGAAGAAAGGCACCGGACCTCGAAGCCAATATCTCTCCATATCTCGGATATGCCACGCTGCCATGCTCCCTTCTTGTATCCACAGACAAAGTGTCCAAACGCGTGCGGCCCACGGCCCACGGAGGGCGGCTGTCATTTCATTTACGGGCTTGCATCCGGGAGCTCATCTAGTCTGACAACGATAATGACTTTACCGTGTATGCGAGGACAGGGGCGGCACTTTTTTCACATGCTTTGCGTTTTCACCTGTCAGCTCCGCAATATCGGGCCATCCGGCTCCATTAGAACCGGAGACCACCCTTCGAGAACGCGCTTCAACAGTGGATCCATGGCGAACGTCGTTTGCATTTGTATTTGGGTATCCATCATGCACTGCGAACAGCGCTCATATAAATTGCACCTTCACTTCGTGGATATGCTCTGTGGTGCTCCCCTCGTACACAACCCTCGAGGTTCGTCGTCTTTAGATGACTATGAACATGAATCCGACTCCGCGCTCCTCCATTACTACTCTTGACGCGACACGTTCCTCACCTGCACAAACAACGGCGATAGGAACCAAGGATGGGGAAAATAAATTGCCCAATAATGACTCTGGATGTAAGGAGATTTACTCTCGCCATTCAAATGTTGCTAATCTCTCTCATGCAGCTTACGTCGACCCCAACATGGTAACATGGGACGGTCCAGACGATCCCAGTAATCCTCAAAACTGGCCAAATAGCAAGAAATGGATCGTCACTATTGTTAGCGTCAATTTGGCGCTATCTGTGTGCGTACAGTCTCTCGTTTTTATCGTTGCATTCGCTAAACCTTTCTTTCCCTTTAGTTCTTTTGCATCCGCGGCTCCCACGTCTGCTTTCGCTGAGACAGTCCGCGTATTCAACATCAACAGCGAAACGGCCTATACAATCGTGACTCTTTTCTTACTGGGATTGGCAATTGGGGTATGCGCCCGCTTCCTCCCCAGTCGCTTTTTCTGACTCTTCAATATCAGCCATCATTCTGGGGACCCGGCAGTGAACTATACGGACGACGTCCCATCATATTGGGAGCGATGTTCGCGTACATCTTATTCCATCTCGGACAAGCTCTGGCTCATAATATTGAGTCACTACTAGTCTGCCGGTTCTTCTCTGGCTTCTTTGGCGTAGCACCTCTTGCCGTTGATGGAGGTAAAGTAACGCGCTTCTAGCCCGGTTGCCTCGCCCTAACCACATGTATGATGACCTTAAGGTATAATTGCCGACATATGGCCTGCGATCGGTCGAGGTCCTGCCGCAAGCCTGTTTGCTACCAGCGTCTTCCTTGGACCTGTACTCGGGCCGCTCGTCGGTGGTTTGTAAGTTTAAGTTTATCGCCTCGACTTGTCGTCAAGTAGTCTGACCATCATCCTAGTATCGCCAGCAGCTCAGTCACATGGAGGTGGATATACTGGGTGATGATGATGTTTGCAGGCGCATGCACTGTGATGGCTATCATCTTCCTTCCTGAAACTAATGCGTCGGTGATCCTACTGAAGAAGGTGGGTTACCTCATCCTCACGTACCTCGTACTGAAACTCATTAATCACAGGTCAAGCGGCTGAGAAAGGAGGATCCCGAAAGCAATGCCCGTTTGTTTGCCGGACATGAAATGGAAGACTGGTCGATCAAAGGAATAGCACAGCGGACGCTTTGCCGACCGTTCAAGATGCTTCTACTAGAACCCATTCTCGTTCTTGTCACAGTCTACATCTCAGTCGTATATGCCGTTCTGTACGCATGTAAGGAACCTGTTCTTCTTTTAATAACCGTCCCATGTTTCCTAACGGCGTATAACAGTGTTCGAGGCTATCCCGATCATCTTCATCGAGACTCGTGGCTTCACACTTTGGGAGAACGGACTGATCTTCATTGGTGTCGGGATCGGCACGACACTGGGTGCTATAATCAATATTCTCTTGCTCCCTGCACTATCCAGAGTTGGTGCGGAAATGGAAAGGGTATCCGCCTCCCGAAGAACGGCTTTATGGCGCAATGATAGGCGCACCGTGTCTTATAATTGGCGCATTTTGGCTGGGATGGACAGGCCAGTATGCGAGCATAAAGTGGTATGTTCCTGCCATCAGCACGATCTTTATTGGGGCCAGTATAAGCCTCATATTCATGTCATTCCTGGTACGTTTTATATCCTCTCATGATGTATGAAACTCACGAGGACACAACACTCTAATAGAGCTACCTGCTGGACGTGTACTTGTATGTTAAAATCGCATCCTTTTTGGAATCCCATCGTTTACTCACACACTCTCCTAGGATCCATGCTGCATCCGCATTTGCTGCAAACACTATCATACGTTCTCTCGTGGCTGCCGCATTCCCCCTTTTCACCGTCCAGATGTATCACAATGTAAGAGCATCAACATCACATCTCTTAATTAAACCTACTTATCGTATATCTAGCTTGGCATCAACTGGGCGTCTACGTTGGTTGGTCTAATTGGCGTGGTGCTAGCGCCCAGCCCATTCCTCTTTTACAAATTCGGCAAACAGATCAGGAGACATAGCAAGTTCGCACCGTGTATTGTGAGTGATCCACAGCGGTTTACTGGGGTATGAGCTAACGAAAGCTGCTAGGATCTAGAAATTGAGAGGCAGCTTGAGATAGAGGCCGCTCAGGGCGAGAAGGCAGCATAATGATACCCTAGAACAACAGTAATGACGATCATGCTAGACGAATTGTATAATTTAACATGTAGATATTAGATACTTATACTAGTTGACATTTTAATTCTTGTTACATACTGACGATTATTATTAGTATGCATTTACGTTCGGATTTTAGATCTGCGCCAGCTCCTACTTATAGAGGTAAAATTTGGAAATATCATTGACTTCTTTCAACTTACAACATTCGACATCCGATCGTTTAAACTACAATTTTACGCGACACTCCCAAAAAAAGCGCTCAGCACCTCCCAATACCTGTCCGTGTTATCGATCATGGGAAGATGTCCTGCTTGTGGAATTTCTTGATATGCAACGTCACCCCCTTTTCTGCCCAACGCTCCTTGAGTGCTTTCAATCCCTTACCGACGTTTCCGCCGCCATCCAAATCTCCTGCGACAAGCAACGTCTTGACCTTACAGTCATCTAGCCCATCCGCATAGAGATCATACTCCATCAAAGCACCCGCACCCAACGCAAAACCATCCAAATCCGTGCCCTCTATCATCTCTTCTACCGCCTGCCGCCTAGGATGGATTATTGCCGATCCGCTTGGGAACCACCGTGGAACGGTGATATTCGCGAGCTCCTTCATACCTTTTTCCCTCGCGGTAGTAATCCGTACCCTCCCACGCCTCTTTGTTTCCGGCAGGCGTCTTTGGAGATGTATCACATGCGACGATACTCTTCGTGAGATGTGGGAATTGGGTGCCAAAACTGAGCGCGACGGCTCCACCCTGGGATACTCCAATAACGCTGTGCACTTGCTTGATTCCGAGGGACGCAAGAACGTGGGCGACGTCCTGCGCGAGGATCGGCATCGTGCAAGGTTCGGATAGCGAGGAGACGGAAGCGCCGTGTCCGCGTTGATCATGCAAGAGGATGTTGAATGCACGTGGAGGCGCAAGGAGGTACGTGAGGAGGGGGTTCCAGAGGGTGGTATTGGTCAGCAAAGAGTTGCAAAAGACGAGCCAAGGCGCAGAAGGGGAGACGATATAAGTTTTAGCATAGATATAATGTGAAGGAGACGAAGATAAGGGTATCTTATGCTACAGACCAAAGGGTGTAAGCATGGCAAGCGATGAAGTTAAACTGAATAGAGTACCTCTTGCTCATCCGCAGGCCACGGTACAAGATCATCGCTACCTCCACCAACATCAAGCGAAATAAGGAACCGAGAGACCATGTTATACGTAGCAACCACCGCGGCCGCTTCAACGAAGAGATCGTCGTCATCTTCAAGGTTCTTCTTCAGCGCATCGGTCAACTCAGGCGACACCTTGACCTTGTTGGTACTCTCTTGCGCGAAAGCCAGTGCGCTTCTCTGCAAAGCACTCAAGACTCCCCCATCTGTTGGTAGCCGAGACGTGTCGCGGATTACTAGCAGCTGTTCTGTTGTAAGTCCAGCAGATCTTCCCACATGTTCGTGGTGGATCCATTCATACGCTGCATGATTGTGTGCTGCAACACGGAGGATCTGGACGATTTTATCAGTCATAAGCCAACACTAGCATTAGAAAAGCATACCATGAGTTCTCTGACATCGCCAGAAAGCTTTCCCTTGGTTCGTATTGCTCCAAGGAGGGAATTCCATCCCTGAGCTACTGGTAGGCACATGGAGAAGGGTACCGTCGAGAGCGGTCAGTCCTCTTGCACCCCGCCGCTCACGGATAGCATCAGCAATGGGAGAGGTACCCACTGGAGGATAACGGCCTGGGACGAGTCGAGAGCTGGGCATAGCGGGATAAATGTGGGGAAGCACCGTGAGATGCCTTTTATTACCCCGCCCGGAATAACGCTATTCCGCTTTGATCGTTTGCCATAGTGCACTGCACTGCTACTACAGCACTTCTTTTGCTTTGGCAGTCCTTTGTTCCCCCGCACCCTGGAAGGGGCTGCCCTGGATCAGTTTGGCATAAAGGGGTTCGGTGCCATAGAACAAGCATGAGTGGTACGGACTCTGGTTAGCTTCCTTCTCAAGGGACATGAAAACCAGAATAAAATCCCTTCCCTACTCGCCAGCAGGTTCCAGCAAGATCGGCGGGACGTTATACAAAGGAAAGGGTAATCAGACTAAGTGTCACCCCCTATTCGAAGACTAAGCAAAGTAGACCACTTACATGTTGAGGTACAAAGGTGAGCATTAGTACGCAAAAAGTATATGTACACATCATAACTAAATCGCCTTTCTCTAGAACCTGATACGGTGTTTATTTTCAAAGAAATGTATAAAAATTCCCAAGCGTGGATGTAATTGCCTGCTACATCTAAAATACAACAGGAGTCAGATATAGAAAACCAGGTATATCAATGAAATCTTACCAGCATGCGACCGAAGGCCTCGATCCTGGTCTTCGGTGGTGCCTCATCTTCTCTATATGACCCTCCCTCAGAGGAATGAAAATTGGGAAAACATGATTACTCACGTAGCAGCAACTAGCTCAGCAACTTCACCGATGAAGTCCATGTCTTCCGGTTTCATCATAAATTGCCGGTAATAAATGGCAGAACAGATCCACATTGTTGGAAATATCACGAAAGGGAGATAACTAGTGATGAAGCTATCTGTAGGGATGATCAGTATCGCAGTCATTGAATAAATCGAAGGCTTGACCTGTGGCCCAATGTCCTTCCAGAAATACAGACCAACCACAGAACTATGTATCGGTGGTACTAATCGTGAGAATGATAGGCACTCGTATGGAATGGTACTCACGAAAACAATGATGATCGAGAAAATCATCGAGTACCTTATGGGAATGAGACCAACGAGATATTACGAAGTATGCTTAACTTACCAAGCCAAGTATGGATTGAATCTGTTATAATAAGGCAACGTCTTCTGGTCAATGCCCTGCGCTTTGAGTCCAGCATGAAACCGTATATAAGTGACGCTGATACCAAACCACGACATGAGCCCTGGCAAGTGATTAGTTTAGCTTATCGAATTCATGACCATATACCTGCAACAGCTGCCAAATTGGCAAACCAACCAAAAACTCTCCCGGCGTCTTCGTTCACAGTCATGTACGCTAGCAGTCCAAAAGAAGCGCACGTTAGTATGGAGACGATAGGCAGACCATTCTTCAAAGTGATTAGAAACACCCTCGGCGCGTTTCCAGTCCCAGCCAAACCATTTGGAGAAAGCGTGTAAATGCATTTCAAACAAAAGAGTTACAGCATTCATCTTACACAACGCACGAGAACTAGTGTAAAGATCACTAGTTGCCGCTGACCACGCCGATGTCAATAGTGCCGCATTGATGATCTGTGAAAATATCCGTGTGTGTGGGATAAAGCAGTTTGAGTGGGTTACTTACATGAGGAAGGACTGACGAGGTACGTATAATTTAGTAGACGATAACTAGACACTAATAGATGCGCACTAGATATGCCAGCATTTTCAATTGCAATGACCTACGGAGCTATGGTTAATGGGTGTGGCATCACGGGTAGCATATGGGAGGCTTACAAATGGTGACGACGCTGCCGTTCCGTCGTTCAAATCCAGTCTTGCATCATTCGAAGGCACTAATAGGCCTATGATCAAGGTACCAAGAATATAGAACAGGATGATCCTTTCTAATTATGAACGTCCTGTCGGGCTGAAATGCGAAAAAATCGCACCGGACGTAAACTTTCCTGATAGCTTTTGGTAAAGTTATTCTAGGATTCTTGGCTTCTCCGGCGGATATCTACACGCGGTCAGTCTAACGGTATCCTTGACCCAAAAGAGTAATACTTACAGCGACAATCTCTGTACCAATGAACGAGAACGCCGCTTGCGTAAGGACTGCCCAGAAGCCCAGGAACCGTCCTTTCGCGCCAGGAATGCCCTGGTAATTAACGAATGGCCCAGGATTCTTCCAGTATCGAAAGCCAAGACGATCGTGATTTGGTCCGCCTGGAAAAGCCTAAAACACAGTCGTGCAAACAGATGGATATGAACGTACCACCGAGATCGAGGACGACACCCAGAATGACGAGACCAACAATTGTAATCACCTTGATAGAAGCAAAGATAAACTCTGCTTCACCGTATGCACCTGAGAGTAATGTATGTCAGTAATAACACTTTGCACTACTTGAACAATATATTAAACACAACCTGCTCCAAAAAGATTGATGATGACAGCGACCCCAAGACACATCGTAATCCAAGCCGCATTGTTGGTATCTTTATTCCAATAGTTGACAAGGACAGCCGCCGCGGACAACTCCGCCGGTACGCCGATAGTCCAGGTATACCACGCACTCCAGCCAATGGTGAATGATAATGCAGGTCCAACAAAACGATCGGCCATTTTGATGTGTCCCCCAGGGAGTGGTAAGAAGGCGATCATTTCACCCAGAGACACCTATCCAACAGGTAAGTAAAAGACGTGTTTCGGAATGGTTCTTAGGACGAACCATAACACTGTAACATAAACTCCCAATGGTTATGTATCCAAGTAACAGACCTGACGGTTGCGTGGCGCATTAGTAAAAAGAAAATTTCACGAATACGTCCACATGCCGACAGGTCCGCCAGTTTTTAAAGAAGAAGCGGTGCCCAAGAACAAACCAGTTCCGATGACACCTAGTAAAGAATCGTATCGACGAGCTTACGGTGTATCACTATTAGGAACTGTACTCACCACCAAGGCTATCCGGACTCTATCAGCGTTTCTGTAGGCCAAAATAAAATTTCTGACCTTACCTGATCATTGCAATATGGCGGTTCTTCAGCTGGCGCTGCAGAGGAGTGAACTGCTGCTTGAAGTCATTGAGGTCATCACCGCCACCTAGAGACTCGATCTCGACGGTATCCGGAGCATTCGACACCGGGACGCGCTTTTGAATATCAGCGGGCATTGTGGTGGAAAGAGTCAGAGTCCAAGGTGAGGGATAACAAGGCTTGAATTAATAGTAACGCAAACCATGGCGCTTCAAGTTTCAACAGATTGGAGAACCCCCGCGCTCTATAAAAAAGTAGCCATCGCAAAGCATATCTCTGAAAATTCTCTGCCAGATATACACGGTGACCCGCGATGACCGAAGTACATTCAATTACGTTTTGAGCCCGAGTAGAGATCTGAACTGATGGGAATGGAGTGAAAAGTGTGACGGAACAATCGGGCCGGTCTCGCTGGCACTGAATCCGAACGATCGACTGCGTCTGCCCTTACATGCCAAGCCTGAACGAAACTTCGAACAAACTTCAATGTTTGAACATTTGTACTACGTTTCCTTTGAGCCATGCACAAATTCTACTTGTTAATTTCTATCTGCCAGCTCGTCTCTTTTGCAAATCTGGTACACCTGGTATCGGTAACTCTGTGCAGCTCCAAAATCACTTGAAACTCTGCTCTGTGATCCTTCGGGTTTTTCTCCTACTGCCTTGAATGAATGAGAATCTGAATCTTCGTGATTGTTCCGTCGTCGTCGCTCAAGGCCACCTGTGATAGTTCTTTCTACATATGCTAGACCAGATATAGTAAAACTCCCACTCCCATTCACCGGGAGAACATCTTCGTATATTTGTTAGAAGCACGTACCATCACTTGAAGCTTGCTGCTAGTTTCAGTACGTTTATAAAATATTTTCTCTTACTTCTCGGCATGCTGAGGCATCCATCTCGGACAAATTCCCTCTTAACTAACAGTGTGGCGTTGATCGCTTACAACCACCTTTCCGATGTCGGTACTCTCAAGACATCTGCTATGTCACTCGAATTCCGCATCAAAACCGGGCACCTGTAAAGGACTCGGGTATGTATCCGTAGAGCCGTACCGCTTTACACTAGGATTGCGATGCTTCTTCGACTGAGACAACATAGGCTCCTTCTAATGCGACCGCTCCCTGCGTTGTCCGGATATCAGAATCTACGGAAGCTATCATAAGGTGAATTGCAGTACATATATGTGAACATTATCGAACCCCACATCGACACTGAGAACCCGAGGGCCTAGTTCACGAACCAAACTTTACTTCAAGAACAATTCCTGCGAAGGTAGTTAAATTATCGATAACACTTTACGATCCATGACTTAGGGTCTACAGCCCTTCTTGGCTCTACTGACATCTTTTGGCAGAAGTATTCTCCGCCGTCCAAATCTCCCATTGAGACAATCCTTTCAAGCAAATCGAGGGGTCATCATTAAAAAGAACCTCTTTATCTGATGCTGACTATACCAGCCACATGCCGCGCTTCATATACCGAAGGCGAACAAGATAATCTCCATACACTGCCAGAAAGTAAATTTGGTCAAATCTGATTGAGTTCGCGGTTTCTGGACTCACTTTTGAGACCGATGAGAAAAGAAACATTTTCCCGGAAAATAGCCCTGTGTAAGTGTCGAAACTCATATACCGAATGTTGTCAAAGCATGAAACCTCATGCTTCGGAAGTTTGACCTTAAATTGATTTAGTTTTCTGGAGAAAAAGTTGTCGGTACACCGCTGATCCCCGACCGAGCACTACCTCGAGCGTCATGTAGACAAAGAAGTTTGTTCCCTGTTGACTGGGATTTAGGTCCCCGTTCCTTGAATTAGCATAGCATTCATTCATGTATTATGAGGTCTCCGTAGAGTATTCTGAACAGCGTCGTACAAATCGATAGAGTTCATCCTCGCGTATCTCCTTCTTTCTTCCTCCAAATCAACAGCCTCCTTACGTACATGCAGCTTTTGAGGGGCAGGCAGCAAGCAATCTGGTGGAATAGGCGAAGGTTGCATATACTCGGAAAGGACATCGTCTGTCACGCTGGTACCGTGATGCGCATCTCTTTCCTCAAAATCCACCAACAGGGGACTTGGGGTTATTGAAGGAAGGTATATGCGATTGGAATTCTTTCGTGAAGGCAGTCTAGTCGATGATTGAGAATGCGAAGAATGAGAGGAATCGCTTCGCTTGGATGACCGGGATGATGTCGAACGAGAGTAACTAGTTTTCCGTCCACCGCCATGATAGTACATTGGAGGCGAGAAATAAGGCATCTGTCTCGTTCTTTCTCGAGACATTTCGACAGGCATAAAGAGCGGTACTGGCATGGCGGATCCATAGTGATACACGTCGGTCTGACTCTTAGATAGCACATCGCTCTGATGTGACCTGAAACTGCCAAAACTCGAGTTGCGTGATACAGCAAGTTTTTCTGCGTCATGGGCACGTTCCTGGTCTAATTGACGGTTGTGACGGACACAGAGACCTGCCGCAACCAGAAGAATAGCGCCTACACAGCAGAGGGGCACAACAAATGCAGCGATTGGCGGTGGCGATCGTGTCGCAAGAATATTTGGAGAAGATGCTGGTAAAGATGCAGGACTGAGGGCGGATGTGGCTACAGGTGCGGGGTTGCCTGTCAGAGGAGAACCAAAGGGTGACTGAGCAGTGTTGCTATTAGGTACTGGGACTGGTGTCGGTGTAGAAGTGGCAATCTGTGCGGTTGCAGAAGAGGATGTGGCTATATGCATGTTAATATTAAATGGCGTACGACAAAGGAGGGGAATATACTGACGCGAAAGCAGAAACAGGGGCGAGCAATGCTTTGTACCAAAGTTGTCCGTCATGAGGAGGTAAAATACCTCATCAGAGGTGACATTTGGAACGGCCCTGTTATTCAAGCTTGGGAATCGTGATGGACCAGTATTCAAGTTGCGTACTCACAGTGAAGCGGAGTAAGACCCATTGCCATGCTGAATAGTAGGCCAAACTGTTTCTCCGCAGCTGCTTACATCGCCATTGCAGGATATCTGGTCATCGTTATCCCGCGAGCTCACTTGCGGCGGCGACGAGCTTGCACACAACTTGAACGACGGCGAAACGACAGGTGAATCTGTTTGCCATTTCCCATCAATCGTCTCGTTTGGACCGAATCTATCTCCTGCTGCAGGGCTTTCCCATTGTACCATACCGCGACCGTGTTCAGATAGGATGATGAGCAGGAGAGTCAATCTAAAGGCGCGTCCAGCGCAGAAGTTTGGATGCCGCATGATGGATACGGGCGATAGAAATAATATGAGGCCAGCCTCGACGAGTAGAATGTTACGGCCTGCGTGGTGATGGATAGAAGAAGAGAGAATCGAAAGCGTGACTGTAGCGGGATATTTGGTCCGTGGCTCAACTGGGTGTCGACGCCATCGAGTCGACTTCCATGCTCATTTCTGCCGACGATGACGACAACTCCAGGGTTTGAGCGGAAAATTGTTCTAGCTGTTGCCTGCTCTACCTCAGCGATGGTTTCGGACGCGCATACACCGTGGTCGTACCTCTTCCTGTCTCGTAGCTGGGTGAGCATCTCAATCACCTCGTCCTGCTCATCGATCCTCAGTTCTCCTCCAGGCAGCTCAGCGGCCAGGTCCTTTGCCTGCGCTATCGAGTTCTTAAAGTCATTCGTCTGTTATGGTACTCAGCGGGTGCTGTGACTGGGCGGTGGAGAGTCACATACTGCGTGCAGGAGTGCCTGTTTTGCTTGAGGCGTTGCTGTACCCTCGGGCTTCTGGGTGAGCTCTAGTATCCTCACAAGCTTGGCGAGTAGACCTTCATACAGGGACGTTGGCAGGACACTACTGTTAGACATGGTAGGAGGAGGAGAACGCGAGTAATAAACAATCCGACTGCCACCATCAAACTCCGGCGGAATTACGGAATTATCTCTGCGTTGCTTCTTTGACGAAATCTTGCTGGATTCTGGTCTCGTATCGAATCAGCCATGGTAACTCCCGAGCACATTATGGTTGCTGTACAACGAGTTTAGGTCAGTGATGCTCCAATTTGTCTCGACTTGGAGGGTTCTCATAATATGATCCAGCATCCAGGTGCCTCATTCCAAGAGCAAATTTCTCGGACGTTAGAACGGCGACCGCAAGCACCATTGGAACCAATACGCATGCTTACGGAGTTACAGTGCGCAGCGTCATCTAAGAGATATTCTGAGTATGCACAAGCATTCAACCGAGATCAGCTCCAGGCCCAGCTCAAGAATGGTCATCGGTTCCAGGGTAAATCATCATTCATCGATGATCGGCTGGTCCAAGTCGACAAAATAACACAGAAGGTTCCTTAGAATCAACATCCTTTGTTCAGACATACTTGGTGATTGTGTTCATCAAGAGACATTTCGTACAAGATAACAGAGGGCGGACGGAGCGCTAAACGGAACTCTTTCACAGCTTGTGGCTTCTAGCTCTGTCAATGTTGGAGTGGTTAGGATGCTCTTATCTTATAAACAGAGGCAACAGCGAATCCATTCCTGCGGCAGAGTCCGAGAGGCGTTGAGGCTGTGTACACAGAATCTCGCGTTGTTTGTTGTTTCCTCCAAGCTTGATCTTTCATCTACATGCATCTTGCCGTCGCAGGACCTGATTGTTTCTAGTCTGAGCGGCCGAACAATTACGACAAAGGTACTGTATACAACTGAGGTGCGCAAAGGTTGCAGATAAGCCAAAAATATACTAATCCCCTGTTCCGCAGATAGAATGCGCAGTACAAGTTGGAACCCGCAATATCATTAGCTCCTGGGGGCCGAAACTTGTCGCAGTTCCTCTGAGGACTTTTGGGTAGCTGGGTCCTTAGCTTGATGGGAAGGAACCCTTCGATGCCAAGCCAAGTCCAGTAAGCGAATCTCTACTATGAATGACTGTCCTTGATGTTGCGTGTTATTTGAAGAGTTGAACTCGGTGGAAATCTGCTATAGGTATAACGAATTTTAAGGCAACATTGTGCTACCAGAATTTCAAGGTAACATCGTATTAATCGGGCGCCGAGCGTATCATGGACAAGTAATTGCCGACGGGATTGGGGTGAGGCTGGCCAAGGCGACGTAGTGCTCTTGGCTGCGGACCCTCTCCACTCGTAGGCCGATACCATCAGCCCGCCGGAGCTTCACAATAAAGTTTTCAATGGGTGATATTCCGATCACACTGTAATCCAGGCCGCGCGGTAGGTCAATGATGGCTCCACATTGGGAGTTTCCACACCTTCATGCATACTTTGGAGTACGCCTTGTTCCCTGAAACGCGCCGGCACCCTCACTACGTCGGTCCCTTGGCATCAGTGCCGGGCTGGCCGACAGACGCGACTAAGGAAGAAGACAAGCATCTGCCGGCAGGGTCTACATGTGTCGTTCAAACTCGTTCGCACGATTCTGAGAATATTCCTGCGTAGTCCTGCCTCTATATATTCCCAGCGCAGCAGCTAAACCAGTTTGATATACCCTTGGGGATCGATTTACTATCCTACTCCGGCGGGGCACGCTTTGCTTCCGTCAATTTAATCAACCGTTACTACTTTTCTTCATCCCGATGGAGAACTTGGCACTTGTCAATTATTGTGCCGTTTCCTTGGATTCGGCAAATTACGTATCTTGGACTGATCACCTATTATCGCCCAGGAACTCGCCCAGGAACTGAGCTTTTGAACCTGTTGGACGCGATCTTCCTAGCCTCCCGACGATTTCAATGCTTCTGAGGTTGGAAGAAAGGTTTTTCGACCAGATAGACTGGGTACCGGACGATATTTGAAATCATCCAAATTTTTTGCCACGTCTGGCTTGGTTTGGCTTGGCAGGGTTATAGTTGATGACATCAACTGTGCACCGGACTCTGCACACGACCAATTTTATGCCCACGTCTTGACCACAATCTGTTACCGATGCTTAGACGATCTTGTTGGTCGGCACTCTTGCCGTGATACTTCATTGGACACTTTCGTTGATAACCTTCTTTCTTGCTTCTGACATTCCTTCATGGCGAGTGGATCCTTCCCGCTCTCCCCTTATCCTGACCCCGACGCCCACTATTCCGACCCCGACGACGAACTAGTCTATTCCCCTCCTGCATCTACCAACAGTTGGCATGCCAGATTCATACGGGCGTTCCGCGGACACGACTATTCCCCACTCTCTTCTCTTCCCCAAACCTCAACATCGCCGAAGAAACCGCGGCGGCAGTCCCTGGCGCTACTATGGGTGCCCATAGGTGTTGCAGCTGTCATGGGTATGCTATACCTTATTTACCCCACTTCAAGATATCACTACGACTATCTCTCCCTCCCTTTATGTCACGCCAATGTCTCCCGGCGGCCGTCGATTGACCTCCAACAATGGCAGACTAAATACTCCCCTTCTACTCTTTGCACCCCCACGAACCAGCACTCAATTCCAGAACTAACATACTCACATTCCAGTACATACGATCGATTTACGAGCCATCGCAGATGCAAGCCCAGGCACCTTTCAGCCTACTACCTGTTACGCCCGATCCCCGGCGTGTGTTTAGAGGAGTACTTCAGCGGTCAACCGTGCAGTTGCATGGGTTATGAGAACAGAACAACACCGGAACCGATGGACATCGTTTGGGCTTGGGTGAACGGAAGTGATCCGTTGCACATTAGAGCATTAGAAGAGACTCAGCGTGTGAATGGGTACGGGACTTCGAAGCCCAAACTGTACCGGTGCGTGGTAATACTTTTTCCGTGTCTTCCCCTTCATCTAATCGGACAATAGAGACCACAACGAGCTAAAATACTCCATGCGTTCAGCCCTCGCCCATTTTCGAAATGGTCTTGGCTCTTTCCATTTATTGACGTCTGACAACGCGGTTGACGTCTCGGGGGAAGACTCGGAGGAACTACGATACGGTCAAATCCCTCAGTGGCTTTCTGGTTCGCAATGGCACGACTGGAAACGTTTCATTAGACATCCAACATCATTCTCAGTTCTTTGTGCCCGGCGCCTATTCTGGTCCTACGTTCAACAGCTTTGCCATCGAGTCCCAGCTAGGTGGACTATGCGGCGTTTCGGAAAATTTTATCTACATGAACGACGACTACTTCTTCCATAGCGACGTCGAGCCGGAAGACTTCTATACACATTTCTACGGTCCCGTCCTTCGATTCGAATACTGGTTGGTTATCGCTCCACAGAACCCGTCTACTAAGCCACCAGAAGGAGAATGGAGACCCTCTCGAGTATAGCAGTCATCTACTATCCAAGCGGTTCGGAAAGCGTTCACGACCGTACATCGTACATGCTCAAAAGGCGATCAGTATGCCCATAATGAACGAAATGGCCGCCGGGATGTGGGCTAACGAATTCAATGCGACTGCCCACCGACCATTTAGAGGTATGAATGGGCATACCGCAGCTGGAGACGATAGTATGTGGATACACAAACGCGTCAATAACAGAGGAAACTAATGTCGTCGCGTCGCAGATTCTACTCTTGTCCCTGATGGTGATGACGTTCATCCCGGGTTCATGTTCGGCAACTTCCTCATTGATCGCGCGCGGGAAGCGCTCCTCTGGTCATGGGTGGTGGCTCGTATCGGCGGGAATGGAACGCCCCCATCCGAAGACCACGATTGGGATGACGAAGATACGTGGGCGACCCAAGTCCACGCATATCGAGCGTGGAGCGAAATCGGTGGCGAACCTGGTGCAGCATCTGTGTCCGTTGCGCAGCCCGAGAGAGAAACACTCAGCCACGACCGTGTTGAAGATATTGTGCATTCGAGGTTGGACCACATGGAGAGCCAATACTCGTTCTCGTCACAGGACGGATGCCCCCTGGAGTACACGTACCCAAACTCACCCGGTCATCCGCCCGGTCTTTCTTCAGACCCGCATTACACCAACTACGGATATTCTCAGGCTGCGGATTGTGTCGTCAGATGGGACAAAGTGTTTCGAGAAGGACGGGGCGCCGATTGCGAATGCGAGCGAGTTCTTCGTACACGTTGCATTCGAGGAAGTCAGTTGCGGGGACTGTAGTAAGCTTATTCCTCCCCTTACTTCCAAACCCGGGCCTCTGAAACGTCTCCATACAGTGATCCGAGCGCTAATGAGCGCCTCCGGGCCTCTGGGGCTGTCCGAGTTCCTCCCGTCCCCAAATCGAACGTACCCGTTACACTTCTCCCTCGTCGCAGACCCGAATGACGTAGGCTCAAGCCCACCGCATCTCCCGCTGACGGCCGAGTATCACGCCAAGGATTTTGTGCTGGATACTGTGATGGGCCCGTGGGCTCGGGAAGCCTTCAGACGACGCGGCTGGGCATCAGTGGAGGGTGTGAACCTCCGGGAGTGGACGATGATGGTGATACAAAGATACCGCTATGTTGTTGGTAAGTTCTCTTGGCTTCTCCCTCCCTACCTCGCTCCCTCCCAACTGATTTCGAATATCAGGCGAACTACCGTTTAGGTTCGTGTCGATAACGGATGCCCGGGAAGCCCGTGATACTGTTAAGCAGCTCCGAGCGAACGAGAGACTGAGATTGGTGTGTATAAATGACGACGTGGCCAAGGAATCGGATGTCCCGGAGGTGGACCGTGCTTTGCAGGGGTGGTTTCATGAGAAATGGCCAATACCAGCGGAGTGGGAGGAGTCAGTAAGTTAAAAATAATACCTAATACCACCGATTGTATCGTATGCATACCCTATCAAGAGGATATTTATGGATTCACTATTAGATGCGCGGGAAAGGACTGTATTTGTGAGAAAGGTGACTAACACATGCAGGAATCTATGGAGACACCGAGTAAGCTATTAGGTTATGTAGATCGATACAGATATAGGTAAGTAGACCAACTTGAACGCCGATATATACAGGGTTCCACCAAAAGAATGACGAGAAATTAACTAACTAACTAGTTGTCCTTGTCCGCTTTAACCAGTTCCACGGCAAGTCGGGCGAGCAGTTCCTCCGATTTTGGATTTCGAGGGAACGTGCGTCCATCTCCTTTACTGTTGACCAACCACATCAGCAAGGGGGCAGAGACGAAGAGTGGCAAGTAAAACTCACATCGCGCCGCCACTCAGGATACGAGCCACCCATCCGTAGGTATGATTCCAACCGAAGACCTGGATCCAGTTTTGCTTCCAGCCGATATCGTACAATCTGATGTGCCCGTGGGCGTCCTTGACGAGTCGGCGTTGGGAATAGGAGAGTTCGGGTTCCAGAGGGGGGTCAGAGAGTGAGTGGCCCGTCCTTGGGAGAGGCGGGAGGTGTCGCAGGAGGAGGAAAGGAGAGAGGTTTTCTAGAGTCGTCTGGTTTGTTCTGTTTGGGGTTGTGAGTGGGATGTGTGGTGTGGTGAGGAGGGGAGAAGAACTGACGTGACAAGGTATACATGGTAAAAGAAAAAAGAGCCGATAACGAGGGAAAACACCAGGCCTGCAAAGGCGAGTAAAAGTTCATGAATGGGCGTAGTTTCGTCCTACAAATGCGGTGAAGATCCAGCTTTTCAAAAGGCGATGGTGGGGGAACTTACTACCACGTAAGGATTGTTGAAAGCATACACCAGAGCAAAGATACACATTATTGCGACATAAGTAGCGAGTAGAGTAATGCAGAACAAAAAGTGAAGGAAAGCCGGGTATGTTCTATGTCCCTGCACACAGACAGACGTCGTGAGTGGGAGCCGAATAACAAAAAAGAAAAAGGACCTACGATACATTTTGCCCCAACCCATGGGCAGTGGTGATCTGAAACCGGTTTTGAGCGTAAGAGGATGCGAGGGATGATCAACAGCATACCCATCTTCAGAACACATCTGCTGCAGTGCGTGCAGTGATGTGTTCGATCCGGTTTTGGCGCCTAAGGAAAATGCGATGAGTCCTCAACTGAGAAAGACTCGGACCCAGTAGAAATACCCAGCACTGTCTACACCATTTTCCGGGTGCAGAAAAATCAAAATCGGGTGGCATGAGAGCTTCTGTGAGGTCGACTTCGTCCGCGGCTCGTCCGTGGTCGGATGGAGTGATCTGCACCGGTCCAGGATCACGGACGACACAGACCATCAGAGACGTGATTATGAGAAAAGTGAGTGTGTATGTGACAGCAAGATGGACGCCGAAGACGATGGGCTGGCCTCGAGTTCGTAAATGATAGTTCACCAGGACAATGAGCAACGATGGTTGGGGAGCTAGGATGAAAAAGACGGTTCCTATGCGCGTTTTCATCGTCAGAGATGTTGGAAATCAAACAGCAGGCTCTATGGCGCACCGGCAAGGGGTAGATAATGGTACCATCGCTTGGATGGCGTGTCTTCGTCGAGAGTGGGGGAATAGATAGTGGAGGTAAGGGGAGAAGGCTGCATTTCGAAGGAAAGCAAAGGACGGCTACGCGATGTCGATGAACGAGGAGGCATTATTGATTAGAGAACGTGAGAGGGCGTTAGGTATTCGTCCAGGATGTCGCGAAGCTGAAGGTCATGAGAGTAAAAGGATAAGATAGAAAGAAGGGTTGCCAAAAAGAGCCACCCCCTTCCCTTCACAGCACCATGTCTTTTGCAAAGGTCAAACTCAAGGCTGCAAGGGACTTTATTGCGAAAAAGGACTTTGCTGCTGCGAGGGATAGCGCTGAAAAGGTGCTCGAGTTTGAGCCGGATAACTACAACGCGTAAGTGGCTCCCTTCAATATACCGCTATTAATGAAGCTGACTTGTATTTCAGGACTGTATTTCTTGGTCTGGCATACCTGGAGCTTGGAGATTTCGACAAGAGCGAGCAAGTAACTCGGAATTTAGATGCCTTCTGGACTGTCGCACTGATCTTTCTCGCATAGGCGTATCGGAGGGCAATCGAGTTGAATTCGGAGCAACTGCTCGCTTGGCAGGTTGGGAATCCTCAACTCCCCGTCTTCGTCATCTTATAACGAGCATTGTAGGGCCTCTCAAAATTCTACGAAAGGACAGAGGAGTGGGATAAATATGCGGACACTCTCCAACATTTGCTGGGATTTTTTGCCAAGTCGTGCGCGCGAAACCACTACTCTGCGCGTTAATGCTGACTATTTATAGCGGGGATGCGGTCAAATGCGCGGAGACGATTCAAAAGTTTGTGCAGAATCGTCGAGAGCACGGACACCCTTTACAAGTCGTCGACGCGATATCGCTTTATCTACCCACATCCCCTCATTATGCGTTGTTGTCGACTCTACCCCCTCCAGACCCTACAAACCCAACATCCACAACCACGTTCGAAGCTCAGGAGGCTGTACATAACGGACTACCGATCCTCGAAGAAACCGTCCGCATATTGGAGAAGGACGAAGCCGACAAGATCACAAGAGAGTTTGAGAAGCGCCGGACACGGCTCGGTGCTGGAACCCCTGAGCAGATCAAGAAGGACGTCGGTGTTGAAGTTTGGAGCGTGTCCCGCGTACGCCATCCTCACGCCACCTCGTATTCCGTCTCTGACCGTCATCTAGCTTCCGCCATTGTACAACGACATCCTCAATCATCCCAATACCTCCGACGAGCTCCGCCGCGAAACGGAGACGAAACTGTTAAAGCATAAACAGCAGTATCTATATGCCCTACCAAACACAAGCGAGCAAAAGAAGAAAGTTTTGCAACAAGTCGAGGAATTGATCAACGGCGCGATCATATTGCAGCTACCTGATGAACTCGCTTGGGCCTTGTTCCTAGAAAGAAAGGATGTCGAGACCATAGGTACGAATTGTAGCCATCCTCTGTGAATTCTGGTATTCATGCATTCTAGATGACTATGAGTATCCTTTACTACGACAGTATATGGCACTATTCCCTTCACATCCTCTGGTATCGATGCTCAAAGGATACTTCATCTACAATGGAATCCCTCTCACTGATGACGAGGAAGACGAAGACGCGGAGATAGCTGACCCAGACACGGGGCTGGATATGATATTTGTAAGTATTCAACGGCAGCACAAACTCAAGCTGATTATTTCTAGGACGCCCAACCACAACTTGTAGATTCCCTTCTCGGCACACGGGTTCTAGCTGATGTATACCTCCGCGAAGTAGACTATCCCGCTGCTATCAAAGCCGCCCAAAGCGGCATGGAGCTCGCAAGGCGGGCCGAGGTCAACCACGGGAAGACGCTTCCCCAGTACGACTTTCCTCTACTCTGTGAACATCTCGTGTGTTAATGCATAACAGCGTCATTCTAGGTTTCAAAGTAATCCTAGCCACCTCTTTGGTCCACCTATTCCCTCCCAAACACCACGCCAGAGCTCTGTCGATAATCGATGACGTCCTCGCTACATCTCCGAATAACATCAGCTGTCTGATGGGCCGCGCCCACATCCTGGAGCAAGCAAATAAATGGGAAGAAGCAGGGGATCTGTTCTCTAGGGTGCACGAATTACTGCCCGACGACGTGCATAACGGTCTACGAGCCAAGGAAGAACATGCATGGTGTCGCAGTCGTCTGGGTGACTTTGATTTCGCTGTAGCGGCACTCAAGGAAGTTCTCGAAACGATGGACACTCTGGACCATCACGTAGAGGAAAGTGCAAGATGCCTATGGCGATTAGGGTCTTGTCACTGGGACATGAACGGTGATCAACGCGCACTGTGTGATTTAAAATCATGCTCATCCAGCTTTGTCAGGCGATCAACGAGAAGAAGCGTATAAATATTTCATCACAGCCCTCAAGCGCGATTCCATGTACGCACCGGCGTTCACCTCTCTAGGGATCTACTACGAAGAATACGCAACACCGCCCGATCCCAATCGAGCTTCGAAATGTTTCCAGAAAGCTTTTGAGCTGGACTCCCGCGAGGTGTACGCGGCGCGTCGGCTGGCTGTGGGGTTCGCGGAAGAACAGGAATGGGACCTGGTTGAGACAGTCGCTCGGAGGACTATAGACGGGGAGGGCGGATCGGACGCTGGGCTAGGACCATCAACGGTGTATCTGCCTATGAATGCATGGGCGTGGAAAGCCGTTGGGGCTGTGGAACTGGTTCGTACATCTCTATCCACATGGCTTTTTCTGAACTCTTCTTCAAACGAACAGGCTCGCCGGAAGTACGACTTGGCTATACATGCCTATCAAGTGGCACTGCGCGCCGAACCAGAGGACCAAGTGTGCTGGCTGAGACTAGGCGAGGCGTACAGCAAGTCGGGACGACACGCCGCAGCCCTGAAAGCACTCGCGCGCGCACAGGAGCTCAACCCGGAGGACTGGATGACGCTCTACTTCATCGGGGACGTCCGTCGCCAGACGGGCCAGTTCCAAGAAGCCATAGATATATTCACGCAGATCCTACACGAGCGGCCGGGAGAGATAGGCGTGTCCGTGCTATTAGGCCAATCCTATCTGGATCTCGGCCGGAGTGAGTTGTCCGGCGGGTACGTGGCGAGGGCGGAGAGGTCGTTCCTTGATGCTCTTCACGTGGCTCTGGCAGCGAGTAGTTCGGGGTTTGGAGGTGTGGTGTGGAAGATTGCGGCTGATGCTTTGTTTGCTTTGTCGACGTTTGTGGACGAGTCTGTTGCCCGGCGTGCTCTTGGGGCGGTCTTTCCGTTTCTCTCGACACATTCCAGCGATCGGCTTGCGGGGTTTGATATTAATATTCAGTTGCCTGACGACTCGGCGCCTCTGACGGGGGCTGTCATGTTGCAAAATGCTATCGTGGCGTATGATCTTAGGTTATCCGTTGCTTCGTCGGATCCTCAGGCAATAGGGAGCGCGTGGTTCGACCTTGGGATTGCGCTCGGGTCTTATGCCTCTCAATTGACAGACGAGGAAAAATCCAAAGAGGTCGAGAAGAAGAGGATCGAGTTTCTGGGATCTGCGCTTCGACAGTGCCCGTTGAATGAAGAATACTGGACTGCCCTGGGAAACGCGTATTTCCTGACGCAAGCAAAATCTGCTCAGCATGCGTATATCCGTGCTTTGGAGATTGATTCCAAGGTATGTTGTCTTTCTTTCTTTCTATCTTATGGTGTTGACGCTCACTCGTTGCAGAATACAGCCACATGGACCAATCTTGGGTTACTCTACTTGTACCACGACGACGTTGAGCTCGCGAATGAAGCTCTGTATAGAGCTCAAACTCTCGATCCTGATTATACGCTGGCTTGGGTCGGCCAGGCCCTGGTAGCCACTGCCAACGGCCACGAAAGTGATGCCAGAGCCCTTTTGGAGCATGCAGTAGGATTGTCATCTTCCGTGGTAAGTCTTGAGGGTAATTATTTGCTTCGTTTCTGACCTTATATCCAAACAGCCGGCTGCAGACCTCGAATTCTCCGCTCGTTCCTTCGCCCTAAACAAAACATCCCCATCCCCATCGCCCGAATCTCTTCTCCCGTCACTATCCCTCCTATCGCGTTACCTCTCCCTCAACCCATCATCAGCACCCGGGCTCCACCTATCAAGTCTCGTACACGAAACACTCGGGCACCTCGACACAGCCCTATCCCTGCTCACCTCCGCCATAACCATACTCGAGACCGCCTACGAAGAAACCGAATCACCCGAGATCGAACGCCAGTACGTCATAGCCCAGTCCAACATGGGACGCATGAGGAACAGTACGGGGGATTATGCTGGTGCTGCTGAGGCTTTCCAGATCGTGATAAATCTCCTTCCCGAAAGCGAAACCGATGACCCGGAAACGAGGGTCCTTCGCACTCAAGCTCATTTTGGGTTGGGCCTGGCGCGGTTGAGGCAGGGCTTGGAGTTTGAGGGTGCGTTTGGGAATGCGCTGGAGAGTGCTGGGGGGGATTTGGTGTTGAGTGGGCATGTTAGTGTTCTTATGGCTAAGACGATGTGGGCTCTTGGGGATGAGACTTCGAGAGATGAGGCTAAGAATATGCTTCTCCAGTGGTATAGTCTTCATTTAACAGTACGGTGGATTAGTTCTAACTGCCTTTATCAGTATAACGAACGACCCTGAAAACCTCGCTGCCATCAATGCTCTCGCGGCAATGGGTATCCTGACTGACGATGAAAACCTTGTTGATGCTGCCCTGTCAGAGATCCTTGCTTTGCCTCGGGAACAGCGGGCAAGCATGGACCCAGAGAAAGACGTGGAGTATTTGCTCATGAAGCATCACGAAGGACTGGTACGTCTGCCCTAACATTCAGTAGCATTCCGTTTGTTTATCATAACTCATTACAGGGAGAGGACGCCAAGGTGATGTCCCTAGCCCAACAGGCCATCATCTCTGAGCCCTCGAGATCACAAGCAAGGATCGATCTTGCGAAATTGACGATGCAACGAGGCTTGTACGAAAGTGTGCTTCCCATAATTACGGGACCATCAACGTCGACGCTTGATGTGCAGCGGAACGAGATAGGGGTGAGAGCCATCGCGCTTTCGATGTCCGGTGCGGGGGAACTGGCCTTGCGGGAAGCTCAGAAGGCTGTGTTGTTGGCGCCTTGGGATAAGGAGAAGTGGTTGACGTTGGTTTATGTACGATCAGTTTTGGAATGAAATTATGTAGGAAGGCGTGGATTTCCAAGTGAGCGAAAATGCACATTTGCATATCGATTCTCGGTGCTTGGTACTGCGGGAAACCGTTCTCTCTTGGTGCCGCAAGGTAACTGTAAAGTTTGACTAGACTACTTAACGCCGACCAAGATGCAGGCACTGGAATTTATGTCGACGATCATAACTTCTAGGTTCTTTGCTAGAGTTTCCGGTTCTTACTCCGGGCGGGGAAACATCGCATTCCGATGGAGAAGGGAACTGGGGATCCGTCCAACACAAAGCTGGGTACCACTAGGTCCTAGAAGTTGCTAATTTCCTGTCAGCCTTAAAATTCAAGCTCGTAGATTCGCGACTATCCAAGGCCAGGCTCCGTGATGACTCGGACGACCCGCAAACAATAGGTTATAACACGTAACACCCTGTGGAAGTGTCGAACGAAGATGATTATTGCAGCGCTTCCATTTCGCTGGGAGGAAGGCTGGGGGGATTGGGGTATTTCCATTCAAGGGCCCGGGGTGACTGCTGAAAATTTCTCCGGGAACGGGATACTTGCGTTCACAGCGGCAAAAGACCTAAATGAGAGAGCATAATACTTGTGTTTATGAAGGATGAGATTTTCACTGGGGTGCAGGAGCCCTATAACTATTACAGAGATGAACCCATCCAATTCTTCACAAGATGGGCTTCAGGTATACTAGTAGACTTAGTTTCTCGACCAAAAAAAAAACTGAACGGGTGTAGTAGATATTACTCTGGACGTTTGCATGGCTTCTTCGATGGTGTAACCTGCTGATGTCCATCAAGCTCCCTAGGACGTTTATGACGACTGCATCCCTCGTCTCCGGCTAACAACAAGTTAGCGAGTGACATTTTCGATGGGGCGTTTATAGGAAGAGTACGACGAGAGATCTTACCAGACAGTTAGTACCTGAAAAATAGAATGAGAACGACGAGCACGAGCTCACTGATTCTTGTTTCTCAGCGACTGGAACACCCCGAATGGATACCTGATACAACATAAGCTAACGATATATCATATGCTTCAGGAGCCTGAGGGTAGAGCCTACCTGTTGTACAATCGCTGCGTTTGCAACAGTGGTCATGGAAGCGGCGGTCCGCTCTACTGACGTTGAGGCATCTTGCCAGGTAGTGTCACTCGACTTTCCCACTGGCTGAACACAAGGACGGATAAAGCGGCACGGTGGAGGGCCCTCGCGAACTAAGCGTGCACTTCGCAGAGATTTTTTCGCCCCGCTGACGGTTACCTCATCCGGAAGATTAGAACTTGAGGGATTGGTCGGAGTAGGATTGGTTGGGTCGGCAGGTGGGGACGGCGGCTCGGTCATATGAAGATGAAGAAGGAGGTCTGAGAGCATCTGCGATTACATGTGTCACTCAGGGCGAATACTTGGAAGAAGTACGATAACCATACTTTTAAGGCCGTTCTCATCCAACGGCGCAACGATGCTCGGTCTCGTGAGTCTGTAGTTGGAGTGCCCAGCTTAGCGCACAACGCGTGCTGAAATCGATCTGTATAAGCAGGAAAAAGGCCGTAAAGAAAGGCATCGAGGCATGCTATATTCCGGCGTCGAATAGCGCGGTATACGGGGAGGACGTGTCTCGCCCAATTCACCTGGGCTTGTTCGTCGTTGATGACGGACATCCTGAAGTATGAAGACAAGTGGTCAGCGAAAAAGTCTTTTTATATGTTGACGTCCCGGCGAAAAATGTTGGCCTGGGAGGAGGGAATGCGGCTACACGGTTCATTGAGAATTTGTATCAGATCAATACAGCGAAAATAGTAAAAATGAGCACAAAAAGGTGAAGCGGCAAATGAAGCCGTCGGCTTATAGTCAAAGAAGGTGTATCAGTCTCTTGTCAGCTCACAACGTCCAACTCTCTCCGTACGGATCACCCTTTTGAGAGGTCTGAGGCGAAGTACGGATCCAGAATGCCAAAATCCAGAAAATTTGGATCAATCGTAATAGGGATATTCGGGTCCGGATCACAGCTAACAAGTAGTCAGAACGTGCTGCAAAGCAAGATTTCCACATCGCGATCCATAGTTGCACATGTACAGTATCTCACCGTTGACAACGTTGAAGCCGCGAGGTCGGCACAGTAACCGCAACTCGACAAAAGCAGCACATAAAAGCAGTGTCATCGTAGCTGGTACTGTTGTGCGTCCAAATGCGAAGCAGTAGTCGCAACACACTTCCTGCCACATGAGGACTTTTAGGCCTAGAGATTGAAGGAGAAATCATACAGTTTTCAACTGCCGATGAGGACGATGCGACGACTATTTCACTGACTTCACGTCAATGCGTCCAGATTTCTAACGACTAAAAACAACCTCATTCCTTCCGACGTACAAGCCATCTCGTTCGCCGGCATGGACCGCTATGAGACTTATTCTGTTCATCTGTATCAATCTTAGAAGAGTTGTTGAACACGTCTGTCTGAAGCTGCAAACCAGACACGTTGACATATTGGGTCTGTTTGGCTGTCAAGTTATGAGGACATGTGGCGTAACGAGGGACGGCGTATACTGCGGACGGTAAGCGTAGCAGGGAGAGGGGTAAGCGTCTACGTGGAAGAGGGAGAAGGGAAAAATGTAGATTCGAGCGTAGAGAGTGAATATTTATACGAGCGGAGGAAGAAAAGGGACGAAAAGGCGGAAGCAAAATTGGTCCGCATGTTGCCGTCATAGATGGTCATTGAAAGCAAATACGTCATAAGGCATGCCATATCCTGGCGTCGAATAGAGCGGTATACAGGGAGGACGTGTCTTGCCCAATTCATCTGCGGCTGCAGGGTTCATTGAGAATTTGTGTCAAAATGACGATCAATAGAGGTAAAAGTGAACGCAACGGTGATTATAGTCCTCAATCCTGCGTGTCATTTTCACTAAACCTTATCTGACCCTCAGAGCTATGAATGCAGCTCAACCGCTGTTATCAAGGCTGTTATAAATGGGATGTAGCACATTAAGTATGCGTCGCGTTGCCCAACAATCAGGGACTATCAGGACTCCCGAATATCCTTATTACCAACCTGTTATGATTGATCCGAAATTTCTGGATTTTAGCACAAAAAGATCGTCGTCGTAAAGAAATAACTCGTGTAGGGCCCACTCTAGGGCAAAGCCTGCTACTTTAGGTGAAAATATGCATTCAGTCCTTGGTACAGTGATATCGCTCTAGTCCTCTCTTGTGTAGTGCAGAAAAATGGTATAAAGTCTTAGGCTTTGTTTACGAGTGTCTAACAATTTTAAAAGCGGTATAATTCCTATCAGAGGCACTTGAACACCTTGCGGAGGATACACATGCACCAGTCACCAAAAAACTTTGAATTCTTTTCTGTTTTTCCACATAGAAATACTTTAACCTTCGTACAGTGTTACACTTGTGTGTTAGTTAACCTATCATTATTGCGCGCCGTAAATTCTCGGCACTAAGTTGCCTACGCTGCACTCCTTTTGACTGCCTCAAGTCAAAGACGAACGTTAAAAGATAGAGAGTGAAACCGAAAGCGACGATCCATTCAAGGATGGCTAATGAATATAAGTGACCGTCAAGGAAACATTAGTAGTGGGCGAGAACAAACCTCCGACATGAGGACTTTGGTAAAATGCAATTGTGAATGCAAAGGCCAAGAGAATAAGGAGGGTGGCTATGATAGCTTTGGCGAGGTATGCTATTTTCAATGTCCTGACATGTTGGAAGTCTCTGCTGAGCCATCGGAACTAAGGTGAACCACTATCAGAACAGTACACATACAGCATGAGCGCGAGGGCAGTGCCTACCTCAATAACAGTAAAGATAACACTAATGGCAATGCCAAGCATGAACATGAACAAGAACACTTGATGAAGAGATGTGTAGCGTTTTGTGTTGAAGATCGATAGTAGAATGATCCCACAGCTCCCAATGAATGAGCCAAATATCGACAGATATCCAAAAACCCGTTCCCTAGTGCGCATGTAAGGCACTAAGCTGATAGTCGATGAGCTCCATTGAAATTGATGTAACGTGAACCGTACCAGCCAACATGTCTTAAGCCCCGCTCGATACATAAGGACAAGAAGAAGCACACAGCGGTTATAGTACAACCAACTATAAAGAGAGGCTTGAGAATATCGGTGCCTAACACGAGCATGTTTAATAGACAGACGCAGAAAGTTAACGAGCGGATTCTCCCATCCCTTCGTGTCCATTCTACGTAAAAATCCCTATAACTATAGTGGAACCACTTTTGTAATAATCCCTATAACTATAGGCCTGTCAAATTCATGTATCCGCTAGAAAGCGAAGTTATACGTAGCCATGAATTTTCACATGTAATCCATTTCTTGGTCTCTCCCCACCACGTGCCCAACCAATTCCCGCCCGCTCTTGCACTCCCTATTTACGGGTATCAGTAATAAAATATTTAGTATTCACAATTAAAGCATTGTAAAACAAATAAATAAATATAAAATACTATATAATACAAAAATAAATTAACATATAGGCGGCATGGGCTAGGGATGAGCTAGGGAGCGATTTAGGGATCGATGGCACTAATGAACATCACGGCGGGCTCGTGAGAGAAAATGGAGACCACCATTGGATCCCCCATGTCTTGGAGGACATTTGATGCCCAAACGGACGTCAGTGCCACTGCCGTCATTGGATGTCGGCGGCCCGATCTCCATCCTGCCCTCCCACTCTCCCCCTTCCTCCCTAGTATGCTGCCCAGTCTCCCTCTACATCCCTAGCCTAAGATCCACCCTAACCCTCATCGTGCTCGAAGTCTCCTAGCTTTTCCGTCGTTGTTGTCATTGTGGTTGTTACTGTTACAGGTGCCGTCCCGCTGCATGATGAGGTCCGATATAGAAACCCTAGTGATATCCTGTGTTGTCATCGTGCCATGCTTGCATGTCCAATGATGATCGAGGTCGATGCGCGTGTGGGGGGCATGGGATGGGTTGCGGCAGGATGTAGGTCATATCGGGGCAATGGCAGGGATGCATGGGTCACGTCGTCAACGTACAGTGTTGCGGTCATATCTGGCAGTGCTGCCTTGGGTGAGGGCTTACGCATGTGGTGGGGATGAAATGGTCACTACCCAGGGATCTTGGGGCCACCGGATACGCCAAAAAGACCTAAATTTGACATGTCAGTATAAAAAACAATTCAAACATACCATATACCCATGACAATGGGCAAAACAGATGAGCGAGAGAGCAGGAAAGGAAGTGGATGTGGTGGAGAGGAACAGAAAATGGTGCTGCACAGCCACTCAATCACGGTATGGTTGTGCGGTCCAGAGTGATCGACCGAGCGGAATGCATCATTGGGATGCTTCCACTGCTCGATGTACACTCTCCGATGCCCCAAATCGTATCGGAATCTTGTATTATAGGTATAAGGATTGTGTATATATAATTTTTAATGCAACAGGATACCCTCATCTCATGATAATCCTCAATTTACGTTGGTTGCCCCACATTTTAGGGCACTTGTAAGCAAATACCAGTTCTATATATTTGTGCACCATCTCAATAGGTATGTTTTTCATTGAAAATGCAAGGTTATGTCTAGTATAAGTCAAAATAATGGTCCGATCCACCCCGATCTGCTTATAGTCTCACCATTATACCGTTTCATGCATAAGAAGTGAAAACAGAATCAGACGAAAGTTCACAAGCTCGTTTTGCATACTACGAGTGTTCATAATATATTCACTTCAGGGCAGATCCATATATGCATTTGTATCATTGATAATTCACACAGGAAGTCTTTTTCTCATTTGTTATATCATTATTTAGATGCACACTGTGCTGCATACTTTTGTAAAAGTTGAATTCAACAATTGTCTCACCATTATTCGCATTTATTGGTCGAATAAACATGAATTAAAGGCTAATTTATTGGCATAAAATGTAAAATCATGAAATATAGATATGACTATCATATTTTTGAGGTACAAAAAGCCCTAGGAGTATGGGATTGCAAGGGTATTCTGTCCTATGCCCCTAATTGGGGTGCATCCGGCAAATTCCGACCATGGTGAGAGAGGCATTTTCCTGTTTGCGTATCAGTTGAATGACAGTATTTAGACTCTGTTAAGCATTTATATATCACATAAATGTATTTTAATTAAACTGAGCCTAAATAATCCATGTGCAATGCAGAATTTTATCCAGCTTTCAAAGCCGACAGAGCTGCTACTGCATTGGGAATGATATTTTCCCACAGTTTTATACATCCAAGTATGCACGGGTGCATCCAGCCAAAATAGGCTGCACGTGGGTCAGGAGGCAATAGTAAATCATTAAATATTATTTTTCTGAGCTGCAATTTTTTTTTCAGGCCCAAGCAACGAACACCGATCCAGTGCCCGTGGACCCTAACTCGGCAGCCATACAGCAACAGTTTCTGGACCTAGCTAGGGCTGGCGAGACTGCTACAAGGGATACGTATAATTAGGAATCAAAAAGTGATGGCATCCTTACAAGATACGTATAATTTGACATTACTATAGTTATAGGGATTTTTACAAAAGTCGCTCCACTATAGTTATAGAGAATTTTTGTAGCGAATGGACACTATAGCCTCATTCTCCACCAATATCAGATATGCATGCGATTGAACCTTGCATAGACACTATGAATGAAATCAACATAAGCTCGGCCTCACTTCAGAAGAAAAAAATGCACCGTAATGTGGTCGCCCAGTGGCCAGTCATGTTATCAGCATGGATAGTAGGGTAGCTGACGAATACTATGAGAAATCAGGAACACGAGGTAATGCTGGAACTACAGTACAGAACCACACGAAACCCCCAAGAATGGGTATCCAGACATAGGTCCAAGGTTGATGTTCGTCACTCATAGAGATCAGGTCGAGGAAGAGGAAGAGGAAGAGGAAGAGAAGAGAGAACAGAAAACGAGGCCCCAAGAACAGACATGTTATAAGATGTGAATTTTGATCTAAGAACGCGGGTCCACACGTGTTGATATCATTGCTCCATGAAATATACGCGTATCTTAAACTCAGCATAATACATTGTGGAATTTTCGGCTGCAAGCACCACTGTGACTAGATGTCGCTGATGAAATTTGCGCCGGATAAAAGACGAGGATTCGGGGAGAGAACAAGAATGTCACGTGTATGGAAAACTTCAAACTTGTCCACGGCCCTGGCTGCCTAACCTGCTTCCGCCTAACCAGTTTTTGGGAGGGAGAGGAAATAAGAGCACCTGTTACTTGGGTGCACTTATTTGTCTCGTGAGTGAGATTCCAGAGGAAGACGCACTCCCCAAACCAACTCGAAAACTGAGAGTACAGGTGGATGCCTCTGGAATCCGACTCCCCTCCCCCAATTTATAAGGTTGGTAACAATGGAAATATTATTACATGAAACATTACAGAGAACTGAGACGAGATACGGCAACTTTAATGGACGTAAACTTATCCATAGCATCACCTATGAAAACTTGAGGAAGGATTTCCTCAACTTTGCACCAATATAAGAGAAACACCTTGGAAGACCATCTTCCCTGTTTCATCACAATCCAGGGATCTACTCCGAGTAGTAAAAGGTATGTGGTTCCTCCAATGCAAAAACTATGATCACTGGCTGTGTCAAGGTCATCAAGGGCCCAAATTTGTGAGCAACGAGTGAGAAAGGACTCCTTTGACAACTTTTCCCAAGCGGATAAGCCGAGAGAATATGCAAAAAGTGGGGCGTCAGGAGGCAAATCATCATTGATGCTCAGATGATTCTGTAAAGCGTGGATGGGATCCAAATCGTCATTAGTCGAAGTTAGCAAAATCCAGTCGCCCCAAAATTTCCTGGTTTTGGTGTAAGGTACAAACAGATTCATCCACTCATGGCCGTTGGAAGCAGTTCCTGATTTCTGTGGGCAGGAGTGATAGACATTATGAGACATACTGAACGGCTTTGATCGTTGAAGAGGCTGGCTGTGGGCACCTGTGGAATAGTGAGTGGGCTAAAAGGCAAACCTCAAAAACCCACACACACACTCACACAACTACACAAACTACAATCACCCTCGAAAGTTCTAGGGGGAGCGATTATTTCTAATGCGATCCAACTATACTTCAATATCTTGAAGAGTTTCTCTTATTCTCAGCGCTCTTAGCAAAGCTAAGCTTTCTCTAATGAATTTCTAAGTCTAGGAACTTTTTACAGGAACATTGTTCACTGGCGCGACACAACCTTCAAGGCAGATTTGAGTTATAATACACAAGGGACACTGATCCCGACAGAAACAGAGGCAATACACGCCGAAACTTTAGTGAGCTCGCTAAAAGAACACCACAGGCAAGCACTGACTTAGCCCACTCGCTACACAACTGTATGTAGGGGTTCTCCAACTAACTCCAGCAGGTTATCTCGACTCAAGAACACTTCAGAAGTGCTCGGAAACAGATTCAGAAAACGGAAACTCGAAACAGAACTGATGCAGAACAGACTGAACAGAAACAGAACAGAACAGACAGAACAGAACAGAACAGATCTCGCTTTTCCTCTTCAACACATTCTCCGAACAGACTTATCACACTTAACAGAACAGAAACAGCGTCACTGATTCGTATTCACTCTGACTAAGTTCTCAAAAGTCTTATCAAAAGGGTATCTTGTATTTCTCTGAGTGAGCTTGCTAATTCTATGCACAGCTCGAAGTCACAAACTGGTCCTTTGTTACAGTACTGCCTTCAACACGTGCACAGGAACTTGGGGGCTCGAAACTTGCCCTCTACCTACTGTAACCAGCCTACTTATACTACAGGGGAATTAGAATTACAAACGTTGTGCAGTACCCAGACTCCTACATGCATAGCACGTTGCCACCGCTGCCTTACTGAGCATCTGAGTCAGACTTCCCAGTTTTAGTCTCATTTCTATAGTGAGCTCGCTAAACACGTGCCAAGAGGTGCTCTCCTGACACCCATGGGCTTGTTCTCTAGTGACCGACAGGTCTAGGTGCATGGAACTATCAGTTCTGGCATATGTTGTTCAGGACTTCTTTCTTGGATTCACAGAGGCTTCTCGTAGACACGGCAACAAGTGAGTCTTCGAACAATGGGACTCAGAACAATGGAATGCGGGCTCACGGACTTCGGCCGAAGCCCATTACCCAAGCTCATGCCAGTGATATCTGCCATCTCGCTTAAGGATTTCCCTGGATTTTCAGGTATGACGCGTCACAGTTAGCGAGCGCACTAAATGTTCTCAGTGTCAGTGCAATCTTCAAGGTTTTATCTAGCTCCCGTGAGTGTGCTTGTAAGTTAGAGCCTAAGGCATTGGGTATAGGGTTTGGCCTTCTCATCACGCATGCCTATCAGGTACAGTGCTGTGACTAAGTCCTGTTTAGAATCCTGTGGCTTCTTATGCCATAAGTTATATTCCATATCATTGCACTGTGTAGCATTAGTGTCGACACATAGTTTTAGTCTGCTTGCTCACTATCTCTCAGTATGCATGTAAAACACTCTAGATTGCAAAATTACACACATAAATAGGCTGCAGTCACAACATTGTGAAGGAAGAAGCTCTCCCAGATGGGTACAACCATGCCACGCGATAGTGGCAACAGCCCATATGGCAGCATCGAGGGGGTTGTTGATATCCAAGTGAGACCATAGAGAAGCAATATGCTTCTCAGCTACCAGCAGGCAAGGGGGTTTAGTAGACGGTGGTGCCATTGCTGCTGCACCTTGTTTTGTGCGGGATAAAATTCTACCACCATACCAGTATGCTCCTTGGATATCATGCCTTTACAATCTGTATCAGTTAGGAGGCCCTGTGATATGATATATGACAGTCACCATAAAGCCAGACCTGATAACCATGAATCAATGGTGGATGACTGAACTTTGCCTGCACCCATCTCTGAAACGAATAAGGCCAAAAGTGGTTCACTGACCAGAACACGCAACAATTCAGGCACAGAATAAGTGTTGCAAAATTGAGTGAATCTCAACAAGCCAGCACCATAATTTTTCTGGGCATCTTCAGTCACCGAATTAGCCATAACTAACCGCCATCTTTCCAGCACATGCATAAGAACCAAAGCCGACAGCTTCTTATCCATGACATCAGAATACAGAGATCGCCAAGTCATTACTCACTCATCTGCAAGAACAAGTGGGCGGAAATGGGACAGTTTGATCTTTGATGTAGCATGAACTCGAGGTCATCGACTCAGACAAGGTTTAGACAAAGGAGAGGAATCCATTGGATATGGGACAGATATGTTATGATGATGATGAGAATAACGGGCTTGACAAGAAATGTATGAAAGCTGAGAGCAGCAAGAAGAACCTGTAGGTTGCAGTGTGTCATCAGGAGGCACCTGAAGAGAACCTGCAGGCTCCGGATCTGCACATGCAGATCTGCATGGTAAAGGAATCTTAAACATGGTCAAGCCAAGGTGCGAGTTCCTCTGGTAAGAGGAAATTGATATCAAGTCTGTGTTCTTGAGGCCCAAGTTCGCCATGAGAAATGGGATCTGCAAGATTAACTGCAGACTCAACATAGGAAGGAGATAGCATTAAATTTCTGGGAGCTAGAAGGAGTGAAAGTCAGTGAAGGGATGCATTCCTATGAACATTATGCAAGCGTCCAATTTTGTGCGTATCTATAATGCTTGTGTTGTCGCTGTTCAAGGGGAAATCCATGTTGATGACTGAAGTGAATGACATTGTGTGAAGTGCAGCTAGTTCAACAGCAATGGATTCTGCCCAGCCTATATCTCAGCCATCGGCATGCCAGCCATCTTTGAACTTCCATGCCACCCACTGATTCCTGACAATAAGACCAATGCCCCAATAAGATGCATCCACCCAAATGTCAAGATCTATGCGCTGTCTTGTCATGAGAGATTGGCTCAAAGGAGGTTGGGAAAGGGAAAGGCAATCTTTCCACCATTCGAGGTCAGTCCATACGGTCTTTGAAGGGTGGTGAGCCACCCACTTGTTGGGGAAGTGAGCTACAAAAGTGGAGAGTGCAGGCAGGTAAGCTTTCCCTGCTTTGCATACGAAGCACACATGTTGGAGAGTGCCATGCAATGAGCTCGCTTCTTTATATCTCACCGTGGAGGGCCGTCAGAGCAAGAAGTCAGACACTTTCTTCAGATACTTCTCCCGCTTCTTCTCAGGCAGACATACTCTTTTCTCTGCAATATCCCATATAAAGCTGACATAAGGTGTAACATACTGAAAATCATGTCCCTTGACAGAGACGTCATGCCACAATATGCCAAGAGGTCACGAAATATCCAGGATGGTTTGAAGATCAAAATCGTATGAATACTGAGAGTCACCATTTTCAAGAGTGCGTTGAGCTGTGGGATATCAAAGTATGTTATGGTCATCGACCCACTTGAAGACACCGGGTATACCTGCTGCATTAAGAATATCATTAAAAGCGTCAGCGACGCTGCCTTGGATACCACCAAAACTAGTCATACCAAATGGTGTGCAGTGATTTGGTAATACATGTCCTTTCCACAAGGAGGCAATGTACCTTTTATGCTCGAAGATAATGGGTGAGCAGCAATATGCCTTAACTCAATCCAAGGCCGCTGCCTGGGTACCTGGAGGTGCTCGAACAACCTGAAGAAAGGCAGTTCAGAATGAGCATCAGGAATAGCCACAAGCAGAAGCACGTGCTCCATGAACCAATAAAGCCACAATATCCAAGTGTGACTAACAAGGGAATGCCAACCCTCACACAGCATGAGCCATGCCACCAGGACACACATGTCATGTGTGAGTGCTCCAGCGCATATCCATTCCAAAAGAGAGAGGATGCCAACCCTCACTGTTAGCGACCGATTACACAAACAAGATCAAACAACTAAGCGTGACTCGCACTTCGGTCAGGCGCTTTATGTTGCTCGCAGGTTTGCGTGCAGGGAGCTTCCGCTTAGTTTAGCGAGAGTGAGTTCAGACTAGGTTATCGGGTGAATAAACTTTAGTTCGAGACTGAGGTTTAGGACCTGCAGTCGAGCTACTTAAATACAGTTTGGGTCATGCTAAATATACTACAAGTGTCTGCAACGGTGCGTTAAGCGCACAATACCTGCATGGTGAATGCGATCAAGTCCGGAAAACTAGCATAGCAGGATTACGATGAGAGCGATAAGATAAGATAAAGCATAAAATCGTAATATTACCCCCCTGTTAAGGCAGTCGTCCCGACTGCTTCATAACTTGGTCTTGGAAGATATGCTTCCACCAGAGATGGTGAGTTTGGTTTTATCAGGTATTCTTGGATTGCCTGTACCAATGGGTGGTCGGTTTCTGACTCTGTTACGGATTCGTGTTCGGACCAGGAGTCGGATTCGTCCTCATTTTCCCACCATTCCGCGGGTGGTCGGCTGATGAAAGAGACTTGTTCGAAGTCTTCTATTGCATCCCTGGCATTGTCCAGGTCTTGTTCGTCCACCCAGGAGTTTTCCTCCCTCGGGTATCCCTTCCACTTGACTAGGTATTTGATACCCGTGCCCCGTCTTCTTCCTCGTCCTCGTGCTCTTTCTCTTCGGTCTACGATTTCCTCTACTTCGTACTGTTCCTGTCCGTCCACGAGATCTGGTGGTGGTGGTAAAGGCTGTACTTGGATTGGGAACTCTGGCGGGTGATAAGGGGTAAGGAGGTTTTCGTTAAAGCGGTCATGAATCTTCCAGGAGAGGGGGAGTCGCAGTTTATATGCGGAGGCGCCATGTTTGGATAGTACTTCGAATGGTCCGACGCGCTTGTCACCTAGCTTCTTCATTGGTCGAGGAAGGTGTAGGTTCGTAGAGTCCAACCAAACCTTGTCTCCCGGTTGGTATTCTACGGCCACTCGTTGGTGTTTGTCGTACTGCTTTTTCATGGTTTCTGCCGCTTTTTCCAGTGCTTTGGTGGTCTGTTCGTGGATTTTTTGTATTTCGGTTGCGAAGTCCCTTGCTGCTGGGTTTGTTCCTTCTTTAATCGTGACTGGAGCGAGGTGAGGCTTTTGTCCGTGGTTGATTTCAAAAGGGGAGTATCCCGTCGCTGAATGTTTTCGGTTGTTATGCTGGAACGCTGCGAGTGGTAGCCATTCGCTCCAGTCATTCTGCCGGTGGTTGATGAAAATGCGGAGATATTTTTCGATCTCCTGATTCGCCCTTTCCGTCTGCCCGTCCGTTTGTGGATGATACGCTGTCGACAGGTTTCCCTGGATGTGTAGCATTTCATAAAGCTCCTTCATGAATTTGGATACAAATTGGGGCCCTCGGTCGGAGATCACCTTTTGAGGCATCCCGTGTTTAGCCCATACTTGATCTCTGAGTATTTTGGCCCATCCTGCCGAGGTTAATTCGGTGGAGCATGGTACAGGGATGACCTCTTTGGAGAACCGGTCTACAATCATAAGAATGGCGTTGTAACCGTTCGAGTCCGGTAGTTCGCCTATCATGTCTACTGTGATGTGTTCCCATGGTCGCGAGGGTACCGCATGAGGGTGTAAGGGTGCCCTTTTCCTTTGCGTGCTTGTTTTTGTTCGTTGACAAGCTTCGCATCCCTTTACATAGCATTCTACGTCCTGCTTCAGCTTGGGCCACCAGTATTCTCTCTGGACGAGCTCCTTGGTTTTTTCAATTCCCGGATGTCCGGCGGTAATGTGGTCATGATGGATGGCGATTAACTCTCCTCGTAGTTTGGCATCTCGAGGGACGTAAAGTCGTCCATCATAGTGCATTAGTCCGTCTTTTTGTACTATTCCCCGAGGATGGTGTAGGGATGCTTCTATTCCTTTGTCCCATCTGGTATTGTCCCTTAGTGCTGTTTGGATGCGCTTATGGATCTCTTCTTCTCCCAGCATGATTAATGCCCTGAACGTCTCTGGTTTGAGTACCACCACTTCTTTATTGTCCTCTCCTCCTTGGTCGTGATCCGCTCTCCTGGATAAGAGGTCTGCTTTCCTATTGGCTGTTCCCGGCTTATGGTGTAGCGTGAAGTGGTATTCCGCTAACTCAGTTACCCATCGTGCTTGCCTTCGATTGAGTTTCTGGGGTTTGCGGAAGTACTGCAGGTTTTGATGATCTGTCCAGATCTCAAACTCCTGATGGGCGCCCATTAGGTAGTGTCTCCAGTCCTCGAGGGCTAACATGATTGCCAAGAGCTCCTTGTCGTATATTTCGTAGTTTCGTTCCGTGACCGTTAAGGCTTTGGACAGGAACGCCACTGGTCTCCACTTTCCTTCTTGCTCTTGGGATAGTACCGCCCCTATCGCTCCTTCACTAGCGTCTGCCTCTACACGGTATTTCCCCATTCGCGTGGGTATTGCTAACACCACTTCCTCCGCTAGCTTCCTTTTGATTTCCTTGAATGCGCGATCTTGAGTCGCTCCCCATGTCCATTCTGCCTTTCCCGTGAGCTGGGTTAGGGGTCGTACGTGTTTGCTATAGTCCCATATGAACCTTCGGTAAAAGTTCGTGAAGCCCAAAAACGATTGTAACTCTCGTTTTTTGGTGGGTTGGGGCCATTCGGTGATACCCTTGACTTTTATGGGATCCATGCGTATCGACCCTTGACTGATGATTACTCCAAGGTATTCGGTTTCTAATACCTCGAATTCGCACTTTTCCGCTTTTAGGAATAGGTTGTTAGCGCGTAGAATTGCCAGGACTTCTTGTACCACCGCTCGGTGTCTGTCCTGATCTTTGGTGCAGATCAGGATATCGTCCAGGTATACGGTGACGTCTCCTCACGCGATTTGTTCTTTGAACAGGTCATTCATCATCCATTGGAATGTCGCCAGCAAATTGGTGAGTCCGAAGAACATCACCATGGGTTCAAACAGCCCTCTATTGGTTCGGAATGCTGCCTTCCACTCGTCTCCTCCTTTGATCCGCACATTGTTGTATCCCCATCGTACGTCTAGCTTCGTGAAATATTTGGCGTCTTTTAATTGATCCATCAGTTCTCCGATGAGCGGGAGAGGATATCGGTTTTTGATGGTCATTTCATTTAGCTTTCGGTAATCTTGTACAGGTCGAAGCTTTCCGTCCTTCTTTTTGACGAAGAAGAATGGTGATGCCATAGGGGATTTGGAGGGTCGGATTCTTCCTGATTCTAGATTTTCGTCCAGGAATTTGTCCAATTCCTCCTGCTCGGCGGGGTTTAATGGATATACTTTGCAGTCCAGGCTCGCATTAGCATTCGGGATTAGCTCAATGGCATGGTCCCATGGTTTTCGTGGTGGTAGCTCGTCAAAGTTTTCTTTGGCAAATACGTCGTGGAATTCCCGGTACGGTTCCGGTACCATTTCTTCGAACGTCTTTGCTTCCTTGGCTTGATTGGCTTTGGCGGCTAGTTCATTGGCCTTACTCCCCATGGCCCGAACATGAAAGGCTTCCTCAAAGTCTATGACGAGGATGGTATCTCCCTCTTCTATCTCTGTTCCCCATTGCTGTTCGGGATCTTCATCTGGGAGTAGGAAAGGTATTTTGCAGCATGAACATCTGGCTAGGGTTACTGCCTCGGTTTTCCAGTCGATGATTGGGTTGTGGCGCTTGAGCCAGTCGTGTCCTAGGAACAAGGGTATGGTTCCCAGGTCTACGACGGCTAGGTCAATTTTTTCACTGTGGTCTCCAATCATCATGCGTAGTTCCACTACTTCTGTGATGTCTCCTCCTTTGTTCCTGCTTCCATCGGCGTTGTACACAGCCTGTGCCTTTGGTAGTTTGACCGTGTTCATCTGTTGTTCTTGTACGAACGCTCGATTTATGCAGCTCCCGGTGCATCCGCTGTCTACCAGGGCGTCGACTGCTCGTGTTTGAGCGGTGTCTAAGGTTTCGAGTTGTACATGGATGTTGACGCTCCTCCCTTTTCCTCCTCGAATGTATTGCGGGGGCACACGTAGGTCTTCCATGTTTTGTAAACACTGTTCCCGTTGGCGATAGGTTTCTTTAGAGGATCCGATGAGATCTAGTACGAGATCTTCATCCACCTCTATGAGACGTCTGGGGTGTACCCACATTCGTAGGGTAGCGAGCCTGCCATCCATAGTCTTTTCTTGCCTCATTTTTCGGCGTACCCATTCAGCGCTATGTGGTTTGAGCCACCCTTTGTCCCATTTGTCATTGTAATATTCTTCCTCTAATTCGGTTACCTCGTAATCTTCCGGGTACTCCTCGGTGTGTATCACCGGGTCTTCCCCTTGTGACTTGCGACTTTGTTGGTAACTGTAATCATCTTCCTCATCAGGCACTTCTTCGATAGAAACGTTTTTTTTATTACAAATAGGAGGTGCACATAATGGTCCCACCGACCCGCCCACCGGGGAACACAAGCCCCCGGTGCCATTATGTGTTAGCGATGATGAAGGGAGACGCACCGTGATCGGGGGAAAATGAATGATGTCCCCGATTGTCTTGACTGTTGTTTGCGGGGCAGCGGTTTGCTTGATGGGGATTCGCGTTCCCTCTTGCGGCTCCGTCGTGTCGGGGTAGTTGGCCGCATAGGGCAGGTGCGTACGTTCTGCCTTCAGGCGAGGCCCTGCATCGTTCCTCTCCCGCCTGGAGGTGCCTTCGCCCACTACTGGCTCGGCCGCTCTTCCTCCGTTTTCTGCGCCGGTACCTACCCTCCACGGAGCGATGTTGACCTTGATCCCGTGGGTCCCGCCGCCTTGCGCAGCATGTGCCGCTTGTGCTTTCGCACCGGTGGCCAAGGATCTTGAATGGGGTTCTTCTTCGAGCACGGTGGAAATCCCCTGTACACCGTCCTCCTTTTTATGCGACTTGATAATTTCATTTTGTGATAGCGTGAAAGATTTGTCATTGCCTCGAGATACTACATGCGGTACATTAGTCCGACCTGCGGGATTCTGTGACGCACCACTAAATGAAATTATGTCCGTTGCCGACGCGCGTTTGTCGCCTACGCCGCCGGCTCGTCTTTTACTTCCTCGACTTTCGATGTGGAGGCCTCTCCTTCCTCTTCCTTGAGTACTTGCTGATACATTGCGCGAATTTGGGCTCTCGAGAACTTGGGCTGATGCTTGACGAGCCACGTACTTTCGTCCTTAGGGCACTTGTTGTCTTGCTTCCGATGGCCCTTGTGACTGCAGCGGAAACATCGTCCTTCCTTCCGTAGTCGGTCTATCTCCATTGGTTGCCCTTGGCCCCCGTACGTGGTGCCCGTGCTTGTCTTCTTATCACTTTGGGAATTCCCAGAACTTCCGGCTTTTCCCGTTCCCTTGTTTTGCTGACCCTGCATTCCTTGACTTCTGCCGGCATCCTCCGCTAGTCCCACACGGTAGTTGTAGTCCATTTGTTCTACCCGGAATTTCCATTCCGCGTAGGTGCGGGGTAACACGGTGCCTGTGGCATGAATAGCCATCTTGATGTTCTTTCGGATGGCTGGCTTGAGTATTTCGATCATATACTCCTCGTTGTGGCGTTTTCCGGATTCCTTGGCTAGACGCTTGAAATCACGGAAGAATTCCTTTGCCGATTTGTACGTGTTCTGACGGAGTCGTTTAAACTCCTGCAGTTTGAGTTCTACTTCGGCATCCGTCCGGAATTGGTCTTCTATGATCTGTCGGAATGCGGGCCATGCGGGATATCGTAGGTATCCGCATACTTCGTCGTAATATTCGTCCCTAGCGTGATTCCACCAATGCAATGCTTTTTCTGCGAGTCGGAACGTGCAGAACACCACCCTGTTTGGGCTTTGCCCATGGGAATTCATGGTGAACTGCTGCGGGAATACGTTGAAGTAGTCTTCGCATTGGTTGAGAAAGCGATCTACGTCGTTGGACTCCCCCTTGAACTTCTCGGGAGGATCCACCAGTTGCGGTTTCACCTGTCCCCATGGGTTTGTGTTTGCCACTCCGACTAGGAATGGGGGTGGCGTGTTCGGGGGTTGTACTGGGTCAGCGGGGATAGGAATTGCTGCTGGACGTGGTAGGGATCGTAGTGCAGGGTTGTGATGCGGGGTTAAAGGGCCTTGTGGTGCAGGGACTGGTGCTGCGGGTGGTATTGGTGCCGCAGCTGCAGCGCCTGCACTTCCTGGGGTTCCTGCGGCGGCGAATAATCAGCTAGGGTCGACGTACCCTGTTCTTCGGAGAATTGATAGGTGGCTCAGGTCCACCGTACTTCCGCTCGATGTTTCTGATGGGGCAGGTACCTGGTACCGTTCCCCGGGGTCCGTGTAATCGTCTGGGTGTACTTGATTCCACAACCCGTTGGTGTGAAATACTGTTTCTCTGTAAATCACCTGGGCGCCAATTACTGAATCTTTCTCCTTCTGGAAGTACCTTCCTTGCGGCGAGCTATTCCATGATAGCTCTCGTGGTAACTTCTTCTCCGTCCATCGCAGCATTTCCAAATATGTCATATTTTCTAACTCGGCCTCAGTAGGTTCCCGAGCTAGATCCTTCCACGAATTCCGGGATAACATCCTCCTCTCCGTATTCTCCGTGTCTATGCTGCTGCTGTAAGTCGAAGTCCGCCCTGTTCCAGGGTTCTCGTAGATTTCTCCTTCTTCTAATTCCGATTGGTCGGACTCGCTCGAAAGGCTCCGTACTTCCTGTGACGATACGGTTCCAGTTTCGAATGATTCTGGACCACTCATCGACCCTGAGTACGATCTGTTCGAAATCTGGTCTTCGGGGTCTATCCCAGACCCAGGGTGCAACGAAGGGGATAGGGGCTGCGTGGGGGTGTTCTGGCGCGAGTGGGTAGATGGCGAAGGGGACGACGGAGGCAGGGGCTTCGATTCCTTCGTACATGAGCCATGCGTCGGCGTAGTCCTGTATTTGTCTGCATACATCGCAGCTGGCGTCGGCGTCATATGTGGGTCCGCAGCTGTCGAGCTCGGTAGTGGCTTCCCTGGCCCGATCGTTGATGATGATTGGGGTGTTCGGGCGGGTGATAAGGTCGAGGTAACTTCCCTCGTCGTCTGATGAGTCGTTGCGGGCGTAGTAGTGGCCCCATGTTTCTCCTCTGGAGTCCAGCCTTGGAGGGGACCAGTCGTTGCGTGGCCCTGGGAGCTCGTCGCTATCATGGTCCTCCTCTGTATCGCTGCTTTCCTCATCTGAACTGCTTCCAGTTCCATCTTCAGCCTCTCTTCTTTCTCCCAAATGATATCTAAGCCCTCTTTGATAGAGGCGCTGTCCGTAGGAATCATATCCAGGGTTGGCGGCTGAATTTTCTGTGGAGGTGGGTGAAGGGGTGTCCCAGAGGTCGCTTCCTTCGCTTTCCCCTTCGTCTTCTTCCTCGGTAATGGGAGAGAGAACACACTGGTCCATCCCTTGCTCGTAGATTCCTCGCTCTTCTTCTTCTTCAACGACTGGGCCTCTTTGTGCAGGCCATCCTTCCACCTCGGTGTCGGACTCACTGGACTCGCTTGTGTTGGAGTCTTCTGTGATCCACTCGTTGTCTGTGATAAAGATGAAGTGGATGATTGGGTCGGGTCTGTCGTCAATGTAGTTGGGAGGGGGTGTGTGCGGTCGCTCAGCCTCCGGGTTGGGGGCTTCGACGGGGATAGTTTCTTCGGAGTCTGGCTCCTGGTTTCATCGGTACTCGTATCCATATAGGAATGCGAGGTATGCTACGGCAATAAAGCCTTGAAGTCCGAAAAGGTCGGTGAGGTACTGTTCGATGGGGTTCATTCGTTACTGTTCTCCAACGTAGTCGTTGATGAAGAGTAAGAAAGTCTCGAACTAATTGTTAGCGACCGATTACACAAACAAGATCAAACAACTAAGCGTGACTTGCACTTCAGTCAGGCGCTTTATGTTGCTCGCAGGTTTGCGTGCAGGGAGCTTCCGCTTAGTTTAGCGAGAGTGAGTTCAGACTAGGTTATCGGGTGAATAAACTTTAGTTCGAGACTGAGGTTTAGGACCTGCAGTCGAGCTACTTAAATACAGTTTGGGTCATGCTAAATATACTACAAGTGTCTGCAACGGTGCGTTAAGCGCACAATACCTGCATGGTGAATGCGATCAAGTCCGGAAAACTAGCATAGCAGGATTACGATGAGAGCGATAAGATAAGATAAAGTGTAAAATCGTAATACTCACCAGGCATGAGCCATGCCACCAGAACATGTGGGTCACATGTGAGCACTTCCGTGCATATCCATTCCACCAGATCCAGTCAGTATAAGTCAGACACTCACCGCTTCTTCATACATGCTTGCCGTATACCAACGTGTCAGCCAGTCTTTTGCATTGAGCCAGGAATTCGTAGAAGAACCTTCAGGATCCTGAGCAGATAGATTATGGATGATCCATGGCTTTTGCTGGTCAAACACAACACCCATTGGTGCTGTACGGAAATGACCTCCAAAGAACACGTGAGCTTTTTCAACACTCAATCCTTCTCCCATTCGTCCAGCTGCAATTTCGTCTTGTAAGTAATTTTCAATGATTTCAGGATTAGCTTCAGCTGAAGGCATATTCGGGGGGTAGAAAAGTAGAAGTGAGAGGAGGAGAGTTACCAATGGGGGAACTATAAGCAATATCGAAGACTAGATTCGGATACTTGTCCAATAGATTATACTTTTGAAGGGCGTGTCACCATCCCGAAGGTTTGTATGGGGTGACAACTTTATGTGCCTCAGTTACAAGTGCATTTTGTCGCTCCATGGTGAGTGTCGGCACACAAGGAGCACATATGGATACCGTGGTTGATGGAAGGCTCGATTCTGCAGACTGTGAGGTTAAAATGGACACAGACAAGCTTGTGATCTGAGATTTGAAGGAGTGAATTGTCCCTCCACTCAACAAGAAAGAACCGTCCGCTTTTACTAGGTGTTGCTGCCATGCAGGAGTCCACATAATGTCCAATGAGGCCACATCTAAGGCATAAGGGCTGAAAGGAACTGGAGCGACTAGCGTTATCCCGTTGAGTCATATCGTAAGGATTAAACTGCTTGTTTGTATACCCTCCATTCCCTTTATCTCATCTGTCCTGGCCTCCATTTCCTGCAACTTGAGTTTCCCGTTGTCTGAGGAGGTAATTGTCCTTCGCAGTCTGCACTCCATCTGACCAAGACTTCGCAGAAGGATCAGGTATGAAGGGATCCTTGAAGAACTTCACCCAGAAATCTCAGTCGAAAGACTTGTATGCCTCAAACCACATAGCAAAATTGGGATCAGTTAACATTGTGTGCAGATGTTCATTAAGGCCTTGAAGAGTTCACAGTCCACAGCCTATATCAGTGAAAAACTCGAGAAGATTGTTGTAGCACATGAGGAAGTCAGCCCTGTTTAAGTCGGCTTCAGCTGGTGCTCTGGATATGTTGAGGACACTGAAGTTCTTGCTGGTACCGTCTGATCTAGTTCAAGTAATCTTGATCCGAGGGAGAGAGTCGTCAGAGTACTGCAACGCATGTAAATAGGATGGGTGAAACATGGACAAGGGAATTGAAATCTTGTAAACCAAAAGTGCCTTGTAATCCTCGTAGAAGGCAATGTCATTAGGATTATAGGCCGTCTTGTTCTTCTCTGTCATGGCATCAGAGAAAAACGTCGAAAGTGTGGCGTCCATGGATGTTGCAGTGGTGGTAGATGAAGCAATAGTGGCAGCAGCCTTCACCAGAGATGCCGATGCCGCTTTGGCTTCTACTGCCTTACGCACGGTGTGAATGAGAACATCAGACTCATCCTTTTTGTCGTCTGAGACATCCTTGGGATCCTTCCCCTGCACCATCAATTCCTTTCGTCTATCTGCTCTTTTCATGTTTCTCATAGCCACCTCCTTGCTCATCTTCGCCCATAGCTTATCAAGGGTGATATCCTCAGAACTTTTCGGCAGAGACTTTGGGTTAATCGTGCCAATTGGACCTGACCCTGGGTTCACAGGAGCACCGGTGGCTGATTGTGACATTTATGGGCAATAGAGAGATGTATTAGCAGCTGTAGAATAAGAGAACAAGTCACAAGACTTCGTCATAACGAATTGGCACCTGTTACTTGGGTGCACTTATTTGTCTCGTGAGTGAGATTCCAGAGGAAGATGCACTCCCTCAGAATCAAGACTCAAGGGTGGGTGGGAGGGTAACGAATTGGAAGATTGGCGGTGCTGACTGCGAGAGGAAGATGTGAAACGATCTCTCGCCGCTTAGTCAGCACCTTATGAGCGCTGTCCTCGCGTGCTCGGACTGCTCTCAACGTCTAGTGACGTAACCCGGACCGCGTTAAACGAAGATTGTCGTGGGATCTCCTGGTCTCTCCAACAGTATCCATGCCAGGAAACTTGCAATAACAAACCATCTGAGTCAACATTTTCTGAACGAGTGTACATCCTTTGAATTCACTTGAAGAGGACCGGCATATTTGACTAGCGGGTGAGGCCTTGAGGGCCAGCTCATATGGTGGCAAAACCGAGTCCTATTTCTATCACACTTATTCAGGAGATCATCGGTAGATGAATGCATCAGGCAACTTCCCGGTTGGATCCTTACCATAGGTTGTATATAATGAACAGGGCAGCAACCGGTATACGCGGGACGGAGGATGTCGAGGATGTCAACACAGCATGCTTATCCAACGTATTCTGCCTGAGATCAAATCGGACACATGCTCTTCACCTTAACTTTGGGGAGCGAGTGGGGGCGGGACAGCGGAAACAGCGGAATTTCGTCGGAAGCATTAATCGGGAATATCTTCCCACAGTTACCCTCTTTATACTACCATCATCGACGCGAGACGCCACCATGCCTCGCAAGACGACTCTTGACGCCTTTCCTCCCAAACACGATGTTGACTCGCCGACGACATGACACGTCACTCCGCAATAACACACGTCGCAAAGACGGGCAGGGTTTCACACCAAAACACATAGCATTGCGCTGTGCAGGCTATGCGGATGCTCAGATAGACCGCCCCACTACATGGGGACACTGATTACCGGTGGTTTAAGTATAGTGTTAGTGGGAAACTGTCAGTCAAGGTCATTGACAATATGCATCTACTGATACTCCATTGACGTAGCAGAAGTATGGCGAGCGCTTCGCAAGGCAACTCACACGATGCTGGCTACACAGCTCTCACTACAACATCTGGTCATTCAGAAGGCGGAGGCCGCGGAGCTCATGTACGACATTTTGCGATCACCTGAAGTAGGTTGTACTCCCTTTCCGTTTGTTTCATCCAAAGCTGATAATTCCATGACAGGCCTTCTTTACTCACATCCGCCATTACTCGAATTCTGTTATTTTGTCCGTACTATATGGAAAGCGTTGTCCGCGCTACGAATTTCCAGAAGCGAAGGCATTTTATACAGTGAATCCTCTATGGAATCACGCACCGGAACCTGGAGCGCATCCTCCTCTAGATCTGTTACCTTTTCTGAGCTATCTGCCAGGATCGTGGAAAGATCTTGCAAGCAGGTTAGGACACTACAGCGCCAGCTGTACTTTGGTTTACTCGATGAAGGCTGCCAAAACGACGAAATCTAGGTACCACTAAAGTAGCAGGAATAAGCAGTCGTCATCGGCCGATAATAGCCGGGACCAGATTTGTCCCCACTCGGCTTGCACTCGGTCTCACCTCCGTCCTTTACTAAGACTTCATTGCTGAACTACAGACATCCTTTAGCTTAGCGACTGAGTACTGGGAACTAATACTTCTGATTCTGGGGCCATCAGTGCTTTTTTGCATATATATTGCCCTGGCACCAAAACCGAAGCTTCTACCAGCACATAGAATGAACTTGTGGACTTCGACATAGAAACGAGAGACTTTTGGAATATCCCTATTGCGATCCAGCATTCGTCTGCTGACTCCAGTCATAATGGTCTTGATAAAACTCTCAATGCTTGTCGCATGTCTCTCATTGCTTGCCAAATTTCTTGTTTTCGCGAACGGTAGGCTCATCGTCGATACTGGATACGCAAAGTACCGTGGCAACCTTTCGTACCTCGACACTGTCGCATATCTTGGTATCCCCTATGCAGAACCTCCTCTCGGTGACCGTCGGTTTCGTGCACCCATCCCTTTGAACACTGCGCGAATCGCACTAGAAGCGAATGGTGCTATCTTCGATGCGACATTCTACCCCGACTTTTGTGTCCAGGGGTCTACTCTGGGTATGTGTGCCACATGCTAGTCCTTTCAAGTAGTTTTGAGTCTGAGGCACCATTTTATATTTCAGTCGGTGACGCAGGAGGCGCAGGTAGTGAAGACTGTTTGAATGTTAACATTTATTCACCCGTCAATGGAAGCAATTGTAGGCATCTCGACAGCATGCGAAACATTGCTAACGATGCCCTTCTAGTACCCGTACTTGTTTATATCCATGGAGGATCCTACGTTTACGGCAACCCGGCCACCTTTCCATTCGACCATTGGGTCCATCAAAGCCTTAACGTCGTCATCGTCATCATCTATTACCGTCTTTCGTCCTTTGGGTTCCTCGCTATCTCGGAATTCTCAGACACCGCCAATGGAGACTTCAACGTAGGCTTTCTTGACCAGACACAGGCCCTCAAATGGGTCAAGCGACATATACGAGCGTTCGGCGGGGATCCGTCGAGGGTGACTATCAACGGGCAGAGCGCCGGAGGAGCCTCGGCTTCACGCCCCACCCTGGTTTTCGAAATGAATTCCAGTCGCTAGAAGGTTGTTCTTCATATGTATCTCTGTGCCGGCTGCAAAAGATAGAAGTTTCATTATTCTACAATACAGTCTTGGAATCACAAGACGGGCGTTCTTTCCCAATGATCTTTTGATACGACAGCTATTCCCAGGGTTGACATGTATTGATGACAAATTCTCTGCTTGCTATTGGCTCCGGAATTTGAATGGGATCCACTGGGCATCATTCTAGCTCAGTCATGAGGTGATCCTCAGGTACGCTCTATTTAGCATCAAAGTACTCATCAATAATGTATTAAAGCATAGCCGCCGTCCTGTTTCATGGCGGATTTTCGTTGTCTTTACCTCCTTTCACATACGTGTGGGTGAGCATCACGACTGGCAGCGTCCTAGATGGACTAGTATCGTGTTTTGGGGCCATTCCCGAACAGGTAAACGCGCAGCGTTATCACGATCACTTCATTCCTTCTATTAGCTTGCAGCTACGTTTGCTTATACATTATTGTTCCCCGCGTTCACAGGCATAGATATTCCAGGTGTGACTATCGCTCTCGAACAGCACTATTTTTAACATACACTTACTATAAAGAGCTTCGAAGGTGAGCCGTTTTTGCCTCATCTTCTACTCTATCGTCCTTTCTCTTTGGTTCAGCAGACTCATTGATCATGCTTGAATTTCTGCTAGCTCTCTTCTGTCTTATTCTGTCAGTAAGGTCGCTTGAAGTCCTTGGTTCTTCGGGAGATCTACCTATTGTCAACAAAGAACTTGCTCCAGATGGATTCCTTCGTTCGTAGGTGCACGAATTCTGCCTAGAAGTACGCGTGCTGACTATCAGTAGGACGGTCCTTCCAGGCGGAACGTTGCCGGGACCTGCGATAAGTGGTATCAAGGTGGTTTAGGATATCTACTTGACGGTATATGTTCTAAGATATTGTTAGGGAGGCAGCTTCCAAATCAACGTCATCGATGAATTGACGGACCATACCATGGCTCTCGATACTAGTATTGTAAGTGCGTTTCTCCGCCCCACCTTCCCGCCTCTCATGTTCTTCAGCACTGGCACGGTATCCACCAACATACGACCAACTTCGAAGATGGTTCTACTTCTGTTACGCAGTGTCCAATCGCGCAGAACAAGTCGTTCATGTATGACTTCCACGTTCCGGACCAGGCTGGGACGTTTTGGTACCATTCGCACCTCTCCGTTCAATATTGTGATGGGGAGGTCGGGCCTTTCATCGTGTATGATGGAGTGGATGGTCAGAATGACCCTCATCGGTCCTTGTATGATGTCGATGATGGTCGGTATATCTATTCTGGATCGATCAGAGCCGTACTGATTTATCTTACAGAAAACACCATCCTTGTAATATCAGATTGGTGAGTCTGTGAGACGAGGACTGAGTCTAGTATTTTCTTACATGGGATATTTTCTAGGTATCATTTGCCAACGCCAGCCATAATCAATACGACAGTGACGCCGGATCCTGATTCCACCCTGATCAATGGTATGGGTAGATACTATCAAGATGTAAGTTAATTATCGTTCTTCCCAAGGCGTTGCTCAAGGGACATTCCATGCATAGCCCACAGCTCCTCTCTTTGTTATGACCGTCGCTCCAAACAAACGTTATCGGCTACGACTGATTTCTGTATCGTGCAACGCCGCCTTTCAATTCTCCATTGACGGTCATAATTTCACTGTCATCGAAACGGACGGCATCAATCTTCAGCCCATCACGGCCAATTCGCTTACGATATTCGCTGCTCAGAGATTCTCAATTATATTGGAGACCAATCAACCGGTTGATAACTACTGGATTCGGGCCAATCCTGATGCTGGGAATCTCGGGTTCGAGAACGGGATCAACTCTGCTATATTGAGATATCAAGGTGCAGCTAATTCCGAGCCGACGACTTCGATACAACAGCATATTATTTCCCCGCGCGAGGTAGATTTGCATCCACTGGAATCTCCTGGAGCCCCTGGAGAGCCATATCCCGGTGGGGCGGATGTCGTACTCAATCTCACTCTCGCCGTTGACAATGCTACTAACGTCTTCTTAATAAATGGTGTCCAATTCGTACCGCCCACTGTTCCCGTACTACTCCAGATCTTGAGCGGTACTCAGCGTGCGCAGGATTTGTTACCCCCAGGTTCTGTATACGGATTACCGCTGAACAAGACTATTGAGGTTAATATCTTTGGCGGACAAGCGATCGATGGACCTGTACGTTCTTCTTCCATTCCTCCTTTCAACCTAGTACTGAAACTGCACTTTCCCAGCATCCGTTCCATCTCCATGGCGTAAGCTTCTCTCATAAATCAAGCACGGATTCGTTCGACTGAATGCATTTACAGCATAGCTTTGACGTCGTGAAAAGCATGGATAGCGATACTTACAATTTCAAGAATCCGGTCCGTCTTAAAGCCACGCTCACGGTTATGTGTATGCCGATAATGCCAAAATCTTAGGCCCGCAGAGATACCACTCCCGTTGCCGAGGGCAACTTGACAACGATTCGATTCAGGACTGATAATCCAGGGCCTTGGTTCTTGCACTGGTGCGCACATCTAACCCTCATGATACGCATGCTCTGAAACAGTATTGATAGCCACATTGAATTCCACCTCGACGCGCGCGTTTCATTTCCTCCTCTGCGATTCTTATCACCTAAAATTAAATTCTAGTGGTATGGCTATCGTTTTTGCTGAAGCCATCCCCGAAGTGGCGGAGGTAAATTCAGACATTCCAGGTGGGTCATCACGCATCATACTTTGATTTAGGATACGGTAAAGGCTGACACGTACGTTTCAAGCGAGTTGGTACGACCTTTGCCCGATCTACTACAATCTTCCCGCAAACGTGACAACGAATGATACCCAATATATGGTTCCTTTAGATTAATTTCGCTCCCTCGTTGGTCGGACTGTGATACTTCTCTCGTTTCATCTTTAAGACTATGTTTATAAGTTGTTGGACTGGACATATATCTAGTGGATAGTATCATTGACTGAATGCCCCACAAGTTTTGAGCTGAGTTCGTGTCTCACGTTAATTTTTAACTTGGTTTCAACAAAAGTCGTAATCGGCCAGCGAATCAGGACCATGTCCGTCAAGAAAAACAACGCAAAAGTGAATAAGTGAACGTTTTCTCCCAGATTTTCATTGACCTTGCCAAGGCCTTGGTTGCCAAATAGAGCCTAAAACGAGTATCTGGAAATTGCCGCCGGCTATTTACCTTCCCATGAGACCAGTCGTATCCTACGATGATATCGTCCCAGATCCTCATTCATCCATGAATACTGACTCACGGCCGCCAGCAAAGAAACCCAAAACGAACGGAAATGCCTCTGTTGCATTTGAGCATAGTAGAGAGCTCACTCATGCCGAAATTTGGAACGATTCTGTGCTTATTGATGCATGGGAGGCCGTCCATGAAGAGTATGCGGTATGGCATCTCTTTAATCCTTAGCTTCGTTTTCTCAAACGCGTGCAGGCCTATCATGGGGGTGATACTGCCTTGAAGACAAATCCTACTAAAAGGTCACCACTGTATGCGTATTATCCATGTCTACGAAACTACCTCTATAATACATCACAGATGGTACAATGTCCCCGTTAGTGATGATTCAAAGGTTGAAGAAGACGACACTGAAAATTTGTCATTCCCGGAAGAGGAAGACGACGACGACGACGAGGCAGATGACGACGACTCGAAATCCATCGACTTCAAGACATTCGTTCCATCTCATGATGCCTCCCTAAATTCAGGAGAAGACTTGGTTACTGATGCATCGTCCAGTCCTCCCCAGCCACCTGCAGAGACAGTTTCGCAGGATGAGGCATTTACAAGGGCAGTCAACGCAATGTACTGGGCTGGATACTGGACCGCTATGTACCAGGTACGGTTTTCTTTGTTTACCATGAACCGTCACTCATACATGGCGGACGTAGTGTCAGAGAAATAATGTTGTCGATGCAGAGGAGGGTGAAGTTGAAGGCATGGTCTCTGAATTTGTTTCGACACAGCGATGATGGAGTTTGGTACCAATGTAAAAGGTATGCTGTTAATCGTAGTCATTCAAATTGCCACATATCCATCCATGCCAGGCCTTGGCATCCAGGTCGACCAGAAGAACTCTGGCGCAAGCGACAGCGCCGCTCTGCCTTTGGCCTATCTTTGTCGATGTATCGCATCAGTACCTGCAAAGTCTGACCCTTTCCCCTTGTTTCATCCAGAGCTGATAATTCCATGATGGCAGGTCACATCCGTCGTTACTCGAATTCTGTCATTTTGTCCGTAAGGATCGTGGAAAGACCTTTGCAAGCAGGTTGGGACACTGCAGCGCCAGCTGTACTTTAGTTTACTCGATGAGGGCTGCCAAAACGACGAAATCCAGGTACCACTAAAGTAGCAGGAATAAGCAGTCGTCATCGGCCGATAATAGCCGGGACCAGATTTGTCCCCACTCGGCTTGCACTCGGTCTCACCTTCGTCCTTTACTAAGACTTCATTGCTGAACTACAGACATCCCTTAGCTTAGCGACTGAGTACTGGGAACTAATACTTCTGATTCTGTGGCCATCTGCTTTTTTGCATATATAATTGCCCTGGCACCAAAACCGAAGCTTCTACCAGCACATAGAATGAACTTGTGGACTTCGACATAGAAACGAGAGACTTTTGGATTCCCCCTATTGCGATCCAGCATTCGTCTGTCGACTCCAGTCATAATGGTCTTGATAAAACTCTCATTGCTTGCCGAATTTTTTGTTTTCGCGAACGGTAGGCTCATCGTCGATACTGGATACGCAAAGTACCGTGGCAACCTTTCCTACCCAGACACTGTGGCATATCTTGGTATCCCCTATGCAGAACCTCCTCTTGGTGACCGTCGGTTTCGTGCACTCATCCCTTTGAACACTGCGCGAATCGCACTAGAAGCGAACGGTGCTATCTTCGACGCGACATCCTACCCCAACTTTTGTGTCCAGGGGTCTACTCTGGGTATGTATGCCACACGCTAGTCCTTTCAAGTAGTTCTGAGTCTGAGGCACCATTTTATATTTCAGTCGGTGACGCAGGAGGCGCAGGCAGTGAAGACTGTTTGAATGTTAACATTTATTCACCCGTCAATGGAAACGATTGTAGGCATCTCGACAACATGCGAAACATTGCTAACGACGCCATTCTAGTACCCGTACTTGTTTACATCCATGGAGGATCCTACGTTTACGGCAACCCGGCCACCTTTCCATTCGACCATTGGGTCCATCAAAGCCTTAACGTCGTCATCGTCACCATCTATTACCGTCTTTCGTCCTTTGGGTTCCTCGCTATCCCGGAATTCTCAGACACCGCCAACGGAGACTTCAATGTAGGCTTTCTTGACCAGACACAGGCCCTCATATGGGTCAAGCGACATATACGAGCGTTCGGCGGGGATCCATCGAGGGTGACTATCAACGGGCAGAGCGCAGGAGGAGCCTCAGTGGAACTCCATCTCGTTGCGCATGAAGATGAATCGCTGTTCTCCGGTGCTATCGTGCAGAGCGCTTATAGGACCCCTCTTCCATTCCCCGAGCAGCAGCGGGTAGGTTATCTCATTACCTAACCGTCAGTGCTTTGACTGATCTGCTCATAGCCCTTGTTCGACTTTTATGCCGAGCGAGCAGGATGCGGAACTGGCAGCCTTTCTTCCAAGTTACAATGCCTGAGACAAGCCAACGTGAGCGCTCTTGCTCATGCACAAGATGCAGCAGCAAGTGGTGAATTGTACGTTCATTTTTAACCACATTTCCAACTGTCTTACTTAGATTCTGTCAGTGCTGGTCCATACAACGCCTTTCATCCTGTCATGGACGGCAAAACCTTCACCGAATTCCCAACAGCGTCTCTGGGTTTGGGTCATTTCGCCCGCGTCCCTCTTATCGTCGGGTAAGTGCTGTCGTATCCTTCTCAAAATGAGGACTTGAACAAAGCTAGCGCCGATTCTAACGAATCATATGTTCTGGGGTACGATATACCGTCATCCTTGAAAATCCTATTCCCGGGACTAGATGAACAAGACACCAGTGATTACCTCTTCGTGAGTGACTTTCGACCTGGTGGCTCTTTTGAACCCAACCCTTCAGGCGTACCCATCTTCGGACTTTGACTCTGAAGAACAAAGACTGGCCGCAGCGACAGGCGAATCTTTGAATCGATGTTGTGTGAGTACATTCAAGTGCTTAAAGTTGTCGGTTGTATTGACATACTCTTCCACAAAAAGCGGCAAATACTGGCCAGTGCATATTCCAGCAAAGGAATCGATACGTGGGCCTACCGATACAACCAACCCAATCCGACGAGTGATAATCCTACCATCGTCGCTCACGGGGCGGAGAATTGGATGATGTTCCTAGGCAGCAATACAGGGTAAGTACACCCTCTTTCTCTGACCCTCCCTTGAACTGACGCGAGGTCAAGGTACAATGGTTCCGCGACGTTCAGCTCAATGACGCCAGAGGAAACGGCTTTTTCACAGGAGCTGATCGCGTATTGGCTTTCCTTCGTACGGGCGAAAGATCCAAATACTTTCAAGCTGCAGCGATCACCCGTCTGGGATCGCTTCTCCTTGGGCGAAAAAAGGCAGATTGTTTTGCAACAAGACACTACGACGATGAGTGGGAGTTTTGTTGAACTCGCTGATGAGAAAGAGGTGGCTAGGTGCCAGTTCGTTGCTAGTAAGGTGAAGAAGGAACAGAACTAGGTTCAGATTGTGTTCAGAAGTATGATAGGTGATGAATATGAATATATTCAGATTCGGATACGACAGAGTATCGCTAACCGAAGTCACCATTAGGTTCCAGATTATGCTCTGGTTTCTGGTCTGGTTGCGACAGCTGTACGCTGTATTGCACGGGCGAGACTGAAGTCACAATCAAAAAGAAACCCCACCAAAAATCAGGACAACGCGCACCAAGGAACAGTCGATATTCGACCCTAATCTCCCAGAAAACTCAATGCTGGTCTTTCTTAATAGTGGTAGCAAGGCGGTGTTCTGCCTATTGAATCGTTGCATTGAGAATGGACTGTCGACATACTCATGGTGCAACAATCTTATATGTTGACATCCCAGGCCAATATTGTTGCTGGGAGGAGGGAATGCGGCTGCAGGGGTTCATTGAGAATTTGTATCAAAATGGTGACCAATAGTAGAGTACATTAAAGATAATTAAATTTAAATAGATCGATGTGCTAATTCATCACATGCGCCTCGTGTATAAGAGTTCAACCTCAAACATCTGTGACGTCAAAACCATTGTTTCCGAGTCTGCAAAGTGCGCATGCACCTCAACAAGATGGTGTCCCGGTGTTGCAACCGCAAATGTAAACCTCACCCTAACGTCCTCTTCAACTACACGACTTTCAAGTGAAATATCGTCAGCAGATCCCTCGACAGTGGCATCGGCGACAGCAATGGGCCCTCTCAATTCAAACCAAAGAGAAAATCGTGGAACGACAGAACGAATCTGGATGTTTTTCGGGCGCGATTCAAGGTCGTATTTGTCGGACAGGGATAACAATGGGCCACGCTTGATGATGGGTGCAGTCAGGGGCAGTGGACTATCCCTGCGAACTGTATGTTCCAACAGCTTGCGGGCATAACCTTCAAAAACCTCTGCAGTCAAATCCATCCCACGATCACGTATATCCAGTACCGTCTGACCTGCAACGAGGACAAAACGACTACCATCTAGGTCCTGCACGGAACACTCGCCAAACTCATCAAGCCCTCCGCGAGTCCATACGTCCTTGATATCGCGAGAAGTGCTGGTGATGATTCCTGCAAGGCAGCGACGTGCGGCCTGTTTAGAAGCAGCCATGTCCAAGACCCCGTCGGCATCTAGCTGCGACGCGACGTGGACATTAATACTGATCATTGTCGAGGTGCTTGTCTTTGCTCCTTTACGTTCCAGCCACCAGCATGCATCTGTGCTCGCCTCTGTCACACCGACATACCCCGACTTCGCGATTATGTACCAATTATCACCCAACACCTCCTTGATCCACTCTGGAAGGTGCGCCCAGTTGGCATATATTATGGAACTGGTGGTAGTTCCAGCATCGGGCAGCCCAAGGGGGCTTAAGACGTCTTCATCGGTAGGAAGCATCTGGTAATAATTCATTTTACATCCGCTTTGCAACACTATGTCAGCACATGTCATATGTGAGATTTCTACTTGCGCATTCAACATTAAAGTGTATTTATAGTTTGGCAGCAAGAAACAGGTACCTTTTTGCCACACAAGTTTGACGTGAGGAACGAACGGCTCAAACTCTGTGATTGGCCAAGTAAAGCGTAGTGATCAGAGAGATCCCCCTTTGCCCCAGCGCTTCGTCGCATTTCCCCAGTTATTTGGCTCAAGCGGAGGCAGCCAAACAACGCGATCGTCTTGCGCTATTCGGTGCAAGTGTATTTTCGCTTCGTTCTCTCTCCGCTCTCTCCTTTCAGTCGCTCCGCCGTTTCTTCGCTCTCTTTTGACCCACCCCACCTACTCCCTTCTTTGTTTGGGTAGCGCCTGGTCTGACGTGCAGCTACGTCTTTTCGGTTTGCTCAGATTTCAGGTTTCCCCGAACAACTGAGTCCTCGGCTTCACTGCTACGAGTTTGAGCTTCCGGCATCTCTGCATCCCGGTATCCATCTCCGGACTGGTTTCATTGCCGGTCTCCCTTCTGCTCAACTCACAGTTCTCTCAAAGCCGAGTTCTCTCCCCCCCCAAACCCAAGAAATCAAGGGATTTCTTGTCCTTGGCAGCTCATATCTATTACATCACTATTTAGATCTCTCGATACTCCCGTAGCTTCACTTGGTGTTTGTAAGTTTTGATTGGATGATTATGAAAACAGTATAGAGCGTGTTGCAAGTAAAAAGTGAAACAAAAATGCAAACAAGGGCAGTGAAGGGGTAGTAATACATTGAATGTAATATCCAAACTCAAAACGACATTCCATGATTTGTTTGTACACAGGCTCAGCGACAATTGACCCGTCATTTATCGCGTTTACCATATATCCGGATACGCTACAAACGTCAAAGTTTCTTCTTATCGCTCAACTCCGTCACCCCCTCCTGGACCTTCTTGCGAGCTCTTAATGACTCGAGCTCCATACGAATCTGAGCATTCGCAGAACCAGCCTGGGAATCGAGCAATGGCGGTATCGCTCTGCGTCTTCGGGAACCAGGGCTTGACGTGCTGAGTCTACCGACGACGAAAACGCGCGGCAGGTGCCAGATTTCGCAGCGGGAGACTGTTGCTTCGCTGTTGGCGAAACCTTAGCCTTCGACTCTGGAGTAATTAGCGGTTTCGCTTCCGGTGCGGTAGGAGTCGTCGCATCTGGAGTAAGGGAGGCTTGGCTTCCGGAGTTGATGGTGCCTTCATCGGGGAAGCCTCCTCCACGGGTTTCTTGTCAACAACTTCCTCTTCATCAATCCATTCGGACTCCGACTTGGTGCTGAATTGATTCATAGACACCGAGGACGAAAGAAGGTCTGAGTCGTCATGGGTTTGGATGACAACAGAGTCAATGTATG